>NW_028270183.1:12532287-12544787 GCF_037043375.1 Chiloscyllium plagiosum
TGAGTGTGTGTGAGTGTGTGTGTGAGTGTGTGAGAGTGTGTGTTTGTGAGAGTGTGTGTGTGTGTGAGTGCATGTGTGTATATGACAGTGAGTGTGAGTGCGTGTGTGTGAGATTGTGTGTGTGTGAAAGTGAGTGTGTGTGAGTGCGTGTGTGTGTGAGAGTGTGTGTGTGAGAGTGTGTTTGTGAGACAGTGAGTGTGTGTGTCTGTGTAAGAGTGTGGGTGTGTGAGTGCATGTGTGTGTATGTATGTGAGAGTGTGTGTGAGTGTGAGTGTGTGAGAGTATGTGTTTGTGAGAGAATGTGTGTGTGTGAGAGAGAGTGTGTGTGTATGTAAGAGTGTGTATGTGAGTGTGTGTGTGCAAAAGTGAGTGTGTGAGAGAGTCGCTGTGTGTGTGAGTGTGTGTGTGAGAGAGTGTGTGTGAGAGTGTGTGTGTGTGAGAGAGTGAGTGTGTCAGAGTGTGTGTGAGAGTGAGTGTGTGTGAGAGAGTGTGTGTGTGCAAATGTGTGTGTGTGTGTGAGTGTGTGTGAGAGAGTGTGTGTGTGAGTGTGTGTGTTAGATCGTGTGTGTGAGTGTGTGTATAAGTGTGTGTGTGTGTATAAGTGTGTGTGTGTGAGTGTGTGTGTGTGAGTGTGTGTGTGTGTGTGAGAGTGTGTGTGTTAGATTGTGTGTGTGAGTGTGTGTGAGAGAGAGTGTGTGTGAGAGTGTGTTTGTGTTAGATTGTGTGTGTGAGTGTGTGAGAGAGAGCGAGTGTGTTAGAGTGAGTGTGTGAGTGTGTGTGTGTATAAGTGTGTGTGTGTATAGGTGTGTGTGTGTGAGTGTGTGTGAGAGAGTGTGTGTGTGAGTGTGTGTGTATAAGTGTGTGTGTGTATAGGTGTGTGTGTGTGAGTGCGAGTGTGAGAGAGTGCGTGTGTGAGTGCATGCGTGAGAGTGTGTGAGTGTGTGTGTGTGAGTGTGTGTGCATGTGTGTGTGCATGTGAGTGTGTGAGAGAGTGTGTGAGTGTGTGTGAGTCTGTGTATGTGTATGTATGTGTGTGAGAGTATGTGTGTGTGTTTGAGTGTGCGTGTGTGTGTGAGTGCATGGGTGTGAGAGTGACTGCGTGAGAGTGTGTGTGAGTGTGTGTGTGTTGGTGTGTGTGTGCGAGTGTGTGTGTGAGAGTGTGTGTGAGAGTGTGTGTGAGTGTGTGTGTGCATGAGAGAGTGTGTGAGTGTGTGTGCGTGTGTGCATGTGTGTGTGAGTGTGTGTTGGTGTGCATGTGTGTGTCGGCGAGTGTGTGAGTGTGTGTGTGAATGAGTGTGAATGCGGGTGTGTGTGTGTGAGTGAGTGTGTGGGTGAGAGTGTGTTTGTGAGATAGTGAGTGTGTGTGTCTGTGTAAGAGTGTGGGTGTGTGAGTGCATGTGTGTGTGTGAGAGTGAGTGTGAGTGTGTGCATGGGAGAGTGTGTTTGTGTGAGAGTGTGTGCGAGAGTGTGTGTGTGAGGGCGTGTGTGCGTGTGAGTGTGTGTGTGTGAGGGCATGTGTGTGTGAGAGTGTGTGTGTGTGAGAGTGTGTGTGTGTAAGAGTGTGTGAGTGTGTGTGAGTGTGTGTGAGAGTGTGTGTGTGTAAGAGTGTGTGAGTGTGAGTGTTTGTGAGTGTGTGTGAGTGTGTGAGTGTGTGTGTGAGTGTGTGAGAGTGTGTGTTTGTGAGAGAGTGTGTGTGTGTGTGTGAGTGCATGTGGGTATATGACAGTGAGTGTGTGTGTGTGTGAGAGTGTGTGTGTGTGAAAGTGAGTGTGTGCGAGTGCGTGTGTGTGTGAGAGTGTGTGTGAGAGAGTGTGTTTGTGAGACAGTGAGTGTGTGTGTCTGTGTAAGAGTGTGGGTGTGTGAGTGCATGTGTGTGTATGTATGTGAGAGTGTGTGTGAGTGTGTGAGAGTATGTGTTTGTGAGAGAATGTGTGTGTGTGAGAGAGAGTGTGTGTGTATGTAAGAGTGTGTATGTGAGTGTGGGTGTGCAAAAGTGAGTGTGTGAGAGAATCGCTGTGTGTGTGAGTGTGTGAGAGAGAGAGTGTGTGTGAGAGTGTGTGTGTGTAAGAGTGTGTGAGTGTGAGTGTTTGTGAGTGTGTGTGAGTGTGTGTGTGAGTGTGTGAGAGTGTGTGTTTGTGAGAGTGTGTGTGTGTGTGAGTGCATGTGTGTATATGACAGTGAGTGTGAGTGCGTGTGTGTGAGAGTGTGTGTGTGTGAAAGTGAGTGTGTGTGAGTGCGTGTGTGTGTGAGAGTGTGTGTGTGAGAGTGTGTTTGTGAGACAGTGAGTGTGTGTGTCTGTGTAAGAGTGTGGGTGTGTGAGTGCATGTGTGTGTATGTATGTGAGAGTGTGTGTGAGTGTGAGTGTGTGAGAGTATGTGTTTGTGAGAGAATGTGTGTGTGTGAGAGAGAGTGTGTGTGTATGTAAGAGTGTGTATGTGAGTGTGTGTGTGCAAAAGTGAGTGTGTGAGAGAGTCGCTGTGTGTGAGTGTGTGTGTGAGAGAGTGTGTGTGAGAGTGTGTGTGTGTGAGAGAGTGAGTGTGTCAGAGTGTGTGTGAGAGTGAGTGTGTGTGAGAGCGTGTGTGTGTGCAAATGTGTGTGTGTGTGAGTGTGTGTGAGAGAGTGTGTGTGTGAGTGTGTGTGTTAGATCGTGTGTGTGAGTGTGTGTATAAGTGTGTGTGTGTGTATAAGTGTGTGTGTGTGAGTGTGTGTGTGTGAGTGTGTGTGTGTGTGTGAGAGTGTGTGTGTTAGATTGTGTGTGTGAGTGTGTGTGAGAGAGAGTGTGTGTGAGAGTGTGTTTGTGTTAGATTGTGTGTGTGAGTGTGTGAGAGAGAGCGAGTGTGTTAGAGTGAGTGTGTGAGTGTGTGTGTGTATAAGTGTGTGTGTGTATAGGTGTGTGTGTGTGAGTGTGTGTGAGAGAGTGTGTGTGTGAGTGTGTGTGTATAAGTGTGTGTGTGTATAGGTGTGTGTGTGTGAGTGCGAGTGTGAGAGAGTGCGTGTGTGAGTGCATGCGTGAGAGTGTGTGAGTGTGTGTGTGTGAGTGTGTGTGCATGTGTGTGTGCATGTGAGTGTGTGAGAGAGTGTGTGAGTGTGTGTGAGTCTGTGTATGTGTATGTATGTGTGTGAGAGTATGTGTGTGTGTTTGAGTGTGCGTGTGTGTGTGAGTGCATGGGTGTGAGAGTGACTGCGTGAGAGTGTGTGTGAGTGTGTGTGTGTTGGTGTGTGTGTGCGAGTGTGTGTGTGAGAGTGTGTGTGAGAGTGTGTGTGAGTGTGTGTGTGCATGAGAGAGTGTGTGAGTGTGTGTGCGTGTGTGTTGGTGTGCATGTGTGTGTCGGCGAGTGTGTGAGTGTGTGTGTGCGGGTGTGTGTGTGTGAGTGAGTGTGTGGGTGAGAGTGTGTTTGTGAGATAGTGAGTGTGTGTGTCTGTGTAAGAGTGTGGGTGTGTGAGTGCATGTGTGTGTGTGAGAGTGAGTGTGAGTGTGTGCATGGGAGAGTGTGTTTGTGTGAGAGTGTGTGTGTGAGAGTGTGTGTGTGAGTGTGTGTGTGTGAGTGTGTGTGTGTGTATGTATGTGAGAGTGTGTGTCTGTGTGTGTGAGTGTGAGTGTGTGAGAGTATGTGTTTGTGAGAGAATGTGTGTGTGTGACAGAGTGTGTGTGTGTAAAAGTGTGTATGTGAGTGTGTGTGTGCAAAAGTGAGTGTGTGAGAGAGTCGGTGTGTGCGAGTGTGTGTGTGTGAGAGAGTGTGTGTGAGAGTGTGTGCAAAAGTGTGTGTGTGTGAGTGTGTGTGAGTGGGTGTGTGTGTGCAAAAGTGTGTGTGTGTGAGTGTGTGTTAGATTGTGTGTGTGAGTGTGTGTGTGTGTATAACTGTGTGTGTGTGTATGTGCAAATGTGTGTATGTATGTGTGTGAGAGTATGTGTGTGTTTGAGTGTGTGTGTGTGAGTGCATGGGTGTGAGAGTGTGTGTGTGAGTGTGTGTGTGTTGGTGTGTGTGAGTGTGTGTGCGAGAGTGTGAGTGTGTGTGTGTGAGTGTGTGTGAGAGTGTGTGTGTGAGTGTGTCTGTGTGTGAGTGTGTGTGTGAGTGTGTGTGAGTGCGTGTATGTGTGTGTGAGTGTGTGTGTATGTGTGTGAGTGTGTGTCTATGTGTGTGTGTGTGAGAGTGTGTGTGTGAGTGTGTGTGTATGAGAGTGTGCGAGTGTGTGTGAGAGTGTGTGAGAGAGTGTGTGTGTGCAAAAGTGTGTGTGTGTGAGTGTGTGTTAGATTGTGTGTGTGAGTGTGTGTGTGTGTATAACTGTGTGTGTGTGAGTGTGTGTGTGTGTATGTGCAAATGTGTGTGTGTGAGTGTGTGTGAGAGAGTGTGTGTGAGAGTGTGTGTGTTAGATTGTGTGTGTGAGTGTGTGAGAGAGTGTGTGTGAGTGTGTGAGAGAGCGAGTGTGTGAGAGTGAGTGTGTGAGTGTGTGTGTGTGTATAGGTGTGTGTGTGAGTGTGTGTGAGAGAGTGTGTGTGAGAGTGTGTGTGTGAGTGTGTGTGTGTATAAGTGTGTGTGTGTATAGGTGTGTGTGTGAGTGCGAGTGTGAGAGTGTGTGTGAATGTGTATGTGTATGTATGTGTGTGAGAGTGTGTGTATGTGTGAGTGTGTGTGCGTGTGTGAGAGTGTATGTGCGAGTGTGTGTATGTTTGTGTGTGAGAGTGTGTGCGTGTATGTGTGTGTTAGTGTGTGTGTGTATGTGTGTTAGTGTGTGTGTGTATGTGTGTGTGAGTGTATGTGTGTATGTGTGTGTGAGAGAGAGTGTGTGTGTGAGTGTGTGTGTATGAGAGTGTGTGAGTGAGTGTGTGTGAGAGAGAGTGTGTGTGAGTGCGTGCGTGAGAGTGTGTGTGTGAGAGTGTGTGTGCGTGTGAGAGTGTGTGAGTGTGTGTGTGTGTGAGCGGGTGTGTGAGTGTTTGTGTGAGTATGAGTGTGTGTGGGTGTGAGTGTGTGTGTATGAGTGTGTGTGTGAGTGTATGTGTGAGTGTGTGTATATGTGTGTGTGAGAGTGTGTGTGAGAGTGTGTGTGTATGTGTGCATGTGAAAGTGTGTGTGTGTGAGTGTGTGCGAGTATGTGTGTTAGTGTGTGTGTATGTGTGTGTGAAAGTGTGTGTGAGTGAGTGTGAGAGTGAGTGTATGAGTGTGTGTGAGAGTGTGTGTATGTGAATGTGTGTGCGTGTGTGAGAGTGTGTGTGCGAGTGTGTGTATGTTTGTGTGTGAGAGTATGTGCGTGTGAGTGTGTGTGTGTATGTGTGTGTGAGAGAGAGTGTGTGTGTGAGTGTGTGTGTGTGTATGAGAGTGTGTGAGTGTGTGTGTGTGTGAGAGTTTGTGTGTGTGAGTGCGTGCGTGAGAGTGTGTGTGTGAGTGTGTGTGCGTGTGAGAGTGTGTGAGTGTGTGTGTGTGTGAGCGGGTGTGTGAGAGTGTTTGTGTGAGTATGTGTGTGTGGGTGTGAGTGTGTGTGTGAGTGTGTGTGTGAGTGTGTGTGTGAGAGTGTTTGTGTGAGTATGTGTATGTGTGCATGTGAAAATGTGTGTGTGAGTGTGTGTGTGAGTATGTGTGTTAGTGTGTGTGTATGTGTGTGTGAAAGTGTGTGTGAGTGAGTGTGTGAGAGTGTATGAGTGTGTGTGTGAGTGGGTGTGTGTGGGTGTGTGTGTGACTCTGAGTGTGTGTGTGAGAGTGTATGTGTGTGAGAGTGTATGTGTGTGTGTGTGAGCGTGTGTGTGAGAGTGTGTGACTGTGTGTGTGATTGTGTGTGTGTGTGAGAGTGTGTGTATGTGAGTGTGTTTGGGTGAGTGCGTGTGGATGTGCGTGAGTTAGTGTGTGTGAGAGTGTGCGTGTGCGTGAGTGTTTGTGCTTGTGTGAGAGTGTGTGTGCGAGTGTGTGTATGTTTGTGTGTGTGAGAGTGTGTGGGAGGGTGTATGTGCATATGTGTGTGTGAGTGTGTGTGTGTATGTGTGTGAGTGTGTGTGTGTATGAGTGTGTGAGAGAGTTTGTGTGTGTGTGTATGAGAGTGTGTGTGTGTGAGAGTGTGTGAGAGTGTGTGATAGTGTGTGTGTGAGTGTGTGTGTGTGTGAGTGTGTGTGTGTGAGAGTGTGTATGTGTGAGAGTGTGTGTGTGTGAGTGTCTGTGAGAATCTGTCTGTGTGTGTGAGTGTGTGTGTGTGTATGAAAGTGTGTGTGAGAGTGTGTATGTGCGTGTGTGAGTGTGTGTGAGAGTGTGTGCATGTTTGTGTGTGTAAGAGTGTGTGCGTGTGTGTGTGTGCATGTGTGTGTGTGTCTGTATGTGTGCGTGTGAAAGTGTGTGTGTGAGTGTGTGTGTGTGAGAGTGTGTGTGTGAGAGTGTGTGTGTGTATGAGAGTGTGTGTGTTTGAGTGTGTGTGAGAGTGTAGTGTGTGAGTGTGTGTATGTGAGCGCGTGTGTGAGTGGGTGTGTGTGTGAGTCTGAGTGTGTGTGTGAGAGTGTGTGTGACTGTGTGTGATTGTGTGTGTGAGAGAGTGTGTGAGAGTGTGTGTGAGTGTGTGTATGTGAGTGTGTTTGTGTGAGTGCGTGTGTATGTGTGTGTGAGTGTGTGTGTGAGTGACTGTGTATGTGTGTGTGCGTGTGTGAGAGTGTGTGTGCGAGTGTGTGTGCGAGTGTGTGTATGTTTGTGTGTGAGAGTGTGTGCGTGTGTGTGAGTGTGTTTGTGTATGAGAGTGTGTGAGTGTGTGTGTGTGTGTGTGTGTGAGAGTTTGTGTGTGTGAGTGAGTGTGTGAGAGTGTATGAGTGTGTGTGTGGGAGTGTGTATGTGGGAGTGTGTGTGAGAGAGTGTGTGTGCGAGTGTGTGTATGTTTGTGTGTGTGAGAGTGTGTGGGAGGGTGTATGTGCATGTGTGTGTGAGTGTGTGTGTGTATGTGTGTGAGTGTGTGTGTGTATGAGTGTGTGAGAGAGTTTGTGTGTGTGTGTATGAGAGTGTGTGTGTGTGAGAGTGTGTGAGAGTGTGTGATAGTGTGTGTGCGAGTGTGTGTGTGAGAGTGTGTGTGTGTGAGTGTCTGTGAGAATCTGTCTGTGTGTGTGAGTGTGTGTGTGTGTATGAAAGTGTGTGAGTGTGTGTGAGAGTGTGTATGTGCGTGTGTGAGTGTGTGTGAGAGTGTGTGCATGTTTGTGTGTGTAAGAGTGTGTGCGTGTGTGTGTGCATGTGTGTGTGTGTCTGTATGTGTGCGTGTGAAAGTGTGTGTGTGAGTGTGTGTGTGTGAGAGTGTGTGTGTGTATGAGAGTGTGTGTGTTTGAGTGTGTGTGAGAGTGTAGTGTGTGAGTGTGTGTGTGTGAGCGCGTGTGTGAGTGGGTGTGTGTGTGAGTCTGAGTGTGTGTGTGAGAGTGTGTGTGACTGTGTGTGATTGTGTGTGTGAGAGAGTGTGTGAGAGTGTGTGTGAGTGTGTGTATGTGAGTGTGTGTATGTGAGTGTGTTTGTGTGAGTGCATGGGTGTGAGAGTGTGTGTGTGAGTGTGTGTGTGAGTGACTGTGTATGTGTGTGTGCGTGTGTGAGAGTGTGTGTGCGAGTGTGTGTATGTTTGTGTGTGAGAGTGTGTGCGTGTGTGTGAGTGTGTGTGTGTATGAGAGTGTGTGAGTGTGTGTGTGTGTGAGAGTTTGTGTGTGTGAGTGAGTGTGTGAGAGTGTATGAGTGTGTGTGTGGGAGTGTGTATGTGGGAGTGTGTGTGAGAGAGTGTGTGTGTGAGTGCATGTGTGAGTGGGTGTGTGTGTGGGTGTGTGTGTGTGACTCTGAGTGTGTGTGTGAGAGTGTGTGTATGTGTGTGAGCGAGTGTGTGACTGTGTGTGTGATTGTGTGTGTGTGTGAGAGTGTGTGTGTGAGAGTGTGTGTGTATGTGAGTGTGTTTGGGTGAGTGCGTGTGGATGTGCGTGAGTTAGTGTGTGTGAGAGTGTGCATGTGTGTGTGTTTGTGCTTGTGTGAGAGTGTGTGTGCGAGTGTGTGCATGTTTGTGTGTGTGACAGTGTGTGCGGGAGGGTGTGTGTGCATGTGTGTGTGTGAGTGTGTGTGTGTATGTGTGTGAGTGTGTGTATGAATGTGTGAGAGAGTTTGTGTGTGTATGAGAGTGTGTGTGTGTGTGAGAGTGTGTGAGAGTGTGTGATAGTGTGTGTGTGCGAGTGTGTGTGTGTGTGTGAGTGTGTGTGTGTGTGAGTGTGTATGTGTGAGAGTGTGTGTGTGTGAGTGTGTATGTGAGAATCTGTCTGTGTGTGTGAGAGTGTGTGTGTGTGAGAGTGTGTGTGTGAGAGTGTGTGTGTGTATGAGAGTGTGTGTGTTTGAGTGTGTGTGAGAGTGTGTGTGTGTGAGCGCGTGTGTGAGTGGGTGTGTGTGTGAGTCTGAGTGTGTGTGTGAGAGTGTGTGTGACTGTGTGTGATTGTGTGTGTGAGAGAGTGTGTGAGAGTGTGTGTGAGTGTGTGTATGTGAGTGTGTTTGTGTGAGTGCGTGTGTATGTGTGTGTGAGTGTGTGTGTGAGTGACTGTGTATGTGTGTGTGCGTGTGTGAGAGTGTGTGTGCGAGTGTGTGTGCGAGTGTGTGTATGTTTGTGTGTGAGAGTGTGTGCGTGTGTGTGAGTGTGTTTGTGTATGAGAGTGTGTGAGTGTGTGTGTGTGTGTGTGTGAGAGTTTGTGTGTGTGAGTGAGTGTGTGAGAGTGTATGAGTGTGTGTGTGGGAGTGTGTATGTGGGAGTGTGTGTGAGAGAGTGTGTGTGCGAGTGTGTGTATGTTTGTGTGTGTGAGAGTGTGTGGGAGGGTGTATGTGCATGTGTGTGTGTGAGTGTGTGTGTGTATGTGTGTGAGTGTGTGTGTGTATGAGTGTGTGAGAGAGTTTGTGTGTGTGTGTATGAGAGTGTGTGTGTGTGAGAGTGTGTGAGAGTGTGTGATAGTGTGTGTGCGAGTGTGTGTGTGTGTGAGTGTGTGTGTGAGTGTGTATGTGTGAGAGTGTGTGTGTGTGTGTCTGTGAGAATCTGTCTGTGTGTGTGAGTGTGTGTGTGTGTATGAAAGTGTGTGAGTGTGTGTGAGAGTGTGTATGTGCGTGTGTGAGTGTGTGTGAGAGTGTGTGCATGTTTGTGTGTGTAAGAGTGTGTGCGTGTGTGTGTGCATGTGTGTGTGTGTCTGTATGTGTGCGTGTGAAAGTGTGTGTGTGAGTGTGTGTGTGTGAGAGTGTGTGTGTGTATGAGAGTGTGTGTGTTTGAGTGTGTGTGAGAGTGTAGTGTGTGAGTGTGTGTGTGTGAGCGCGTGTGTGAGTGGGTGTGTGTGTGAGTCTGAGTGTGTGTGTGAGAGTGTGTGTGACTGTGTGTGATTGTGTGTGTGAGAGAGTGTGTGAGAGTGTGTGTGAGTGTGTGTATGTGAGTGTGTGTATGTGAGTGTGTTTGTGTGAGTGCGTGTGTATGTGTGTGTGAGTGTGTGTGTGAGTGACTGTGTATGTGTGTGTGCGTGTGTGAGGGTGTGTGTGCGAGTGTGTGTATGTTTGTGTGTGAGAGTGTGTGCGTGTGTGTGAGTGTGTGTGTGTATGAGAGTGTGTGAGTGTGTGTGTGTGTGAGAGTTTGTGTGTGTGAGTGAGTGTGTGAGAGTGTATGAGTGTGTGTGTGGGAGTGTGTATGTGGGAGTGTGTGTGAGAGAGTGTGTGTGTGAGTGCATGTGTGAGTGGGTGTGTGTGTGGGTGTGTGTGTGTGACTCTGAGTGTGTGTGTGAGAGTGTGTGTATGTGTGTGAGCGAGTGTGTGACTGTGTGTGTGATTGTGTGTGTGTGTGAGAGTGTGTGTGTGAGAGTGTGTGTGTATGTGAGTGTGTTTGGGTGAGTGCGTGTGGATGTGCGTGAGTTAGTGTGTGTGAGAGTGTGCATGTGTGTGTGTTTGTGCTTGTGTGAGAGTGTGTGTGCGAGTGTGTGCATGTTTGTGTGTGTGACAGTGTGTGCGGGAGGGTGTGTGTGCATGTGTGTGTGTGAGTGTGTGTGTGTATGTGTGTGAGTGTGTGTATGAATGTGTGAGAGAGTTTGTGTGTGTATGAGAGTGTGTGTGTGTGTGAGAGTGTGTGAGAGTGTGTGATAGTGTGTGTGTGCGAGTGTGTGTGTGTGTGTGAGTGTGTGTGTGTGTGAGTGTGTATGTGTGAGAGTGTGTGTGTGTGAGTGTGTATGTGAGAATCTGTCTGTGTGTGTGAGAGTGTGTGTGTGTGAGTGTGTGTGTGAATGCATGTGTGAGAGTGTGTGTGAGTGTGTGTGCGTGTGTGTGAGTGAGTGTGTGTGTATATGTGTGCGTGTGAAAGTGTGTGTGTGTGAGTGTATGTGTGAGACAGTGTGTGTGTGAGAGTGGGTGAGTGCGTGTGTGAGTGTGTGTGTGGGAGTGCGTATGTGAGAGTGTTTTGGTGTGAGTGTGTGTGCTTGTGATTGTGTGTGAAATTGTGTGTGTGAGAGTGTGTGTGTGAGAGAGTGTTTGTGTGCGTGTGAGTGTGTGTGTATATGTGTGTGTGAGAGAGTGAGTGTGTGTTTGTGTGTGCATGTGTGAGTGTGTGTGTGTGGTGAGAGTGTGTGTGTGTGTGTGTGTGGGTGTGAGTGAGTGTGTGTGTGTGAGAGTGTGTGTGTGTATGTTTGTGTGTGTGAGATTGTGTGCGGGAGGGTGTGTGTGCATGTGTGTGTGTGAGTGTGTGTGTGTATGTGTGTGAGTGTGTGTGTATGAGTGTGTGAGAGAGTTTGTGTGTGTGTGTGTGTGTGAGAGTGTGTGTGTGCGAGTGTGTGTGTCTGATTGTGTGTGTGTGTGAGAATGTGTATGTGTGAGAGAGTGTGTGTGTGTGTATGTGAGAATCTGTCTGTGTGTGTGAGAGAGTGTGTGTGAATGCATGTGTGAGTGTGTGTGTGCGTGAGTGTGTGTGCGTGTGAAAGTGTGTGTGTGAGTGTATGTGAGAGTGGTTGGGTGTGAGTGTGTGTGCATGTCATTGTGTGAGTGACAGTGTGTGTGTGAGAGTGTGTGAAAGTGTGTGTGAGTGTGTATGAGAGTGTGTGTGTGGGAGTGTGTGTGTGTGAGAGTGTGTATGTGAGTGTGTTTGGGTGAGTGCCTGTGTATGTGTGTGTGAGTTAGTGTGTGTGAGAGTGTACGTGTGTGTATGTGTGTGAGTGTGTGTGTGTATGAGTGTGTGAGAGAGTTTGTGTGTGTATGTGTGTGTGTGTGTGAGAGTGTGTGATAGTGTGTGTGTGTGCGAGTGTGTGTGTGTGAGTGCGTGTGTGAGAGTGTGCATGTGTGAGAGTGTGAGTGTGTGAGTGTGTATGTGAGAGTCTGTCTGTGTGTGTGAGAGAGTATGTGTGAGAGTGTGAGAGTGCGTGTATATGTGTGCATGTGAAAGTGTGTGTGTGAGTGTGTGTGTGAGAGTGTGCGTGTATGTGTGTGTGTGTGTGTATGTGTGTGAGAGTAGTGTGTATGTATGTGAGAGAGAGAGTGTGTGTGTGAGTGTGTGTGTGTATGTGTGTGTGTGAAAGTGTGTGTGTGTGTGTATGTGTGTGAGTGTGTGTGTGTATGTGTGTGCGTGTATGAGAGTGTGAGAGTGTGTGTGTGAGAGTTTGTGTGTGTGTGTGTGTGCGTGAGAGAGAGTGTGTGTGAGTGTGTGTGTGAGTGTGCATGTGTGAGAGTGTGTGTGTGTGAGTGTGTATGTGAGAGTCTGTCTGTGTGTGTGAGAGACTGTGTGTTGGAGTGTGTGTCTGAATGCATGTGTGAGTGTGCGTGAGTGTGTGAGTGAGTGTGTGTGTATATGTGTGCGTGTGAAAGTGTGTGTGTGAGTGTATGTGTGTGACAGTGTGTCTGTGAGTGTGTGTGGGAGTGTGTGTGTGTGAGAGTGTGTATGTGAGAGTGTTTGGGTGTGAGTGCGTGTGCATGTGATTGTGTGTGAAATTGTGTGTGTGAGAGTGTGTGTGTGAGAGAGTGTATATGTGCATGTGAGTGTGTGTGTGTATATATGTGTGTGAGAGAGTGTGTGTGTATTTGTGTGTGCATGTGAGAGTGTGTGTGTGAGAAAGCGTGTGTGTGTGTGTGAAAGTGTCTGTGTGTGTGTGAGTGTGTATGTGTGTGTGTGAGAGAGTGTAAGTGTGAGTGTGTGTGTGTGATTGCATATGTGAGTGTGTGTGTGAGTGTATGTATGTGTGTGTGAGTGTCTGTGTGTGTGTGAGTGTGTATGTGTCTGTGTGTGAGTGTGTGTGAGTGTGAGTGTGTGTGAGAGGGTGTGTGTGAGTGTGTGAGAGTGTGTGCGTGTGTGAGTGTGTGTGTGTGAGAGTGTGTGTGAGTGTGTGTGTGAGAGTGTGTGTGTGTGTATGAGAGTGTGTGTGTTTGAGTGTGTGTGAGAGTATTGTGTGTGAGTGTGTGTGTGTGAGCGCGTGTGTGAGCCTGTGTGTGAGTGTGTGTGAGTCTGAGTGTGTGTGTGAGTGTGTGTGACTGTGTGTGAGAGTGTGTGTGTGAGAATGTGTGTCAGAGTGTGTGTGAGAGTGTGTG
>NW_028270183.1:12554787-12557287 GCF_037043375.1 Chiloscyllium plagiosum
GTCTGTGTGTGTGTGTATGTGTCTGTGTGTGAGTGTGTGTGTGTGAGTGTGTGTGTGAGAGAGTGTGTGTGAGTGTGTGTGTGAGAGTGTGTGTGTGTGTGTGAGTGTGTGTGTGTGAGCGCGAGTCTGAGTGTGTGTGAGAGTGTGTGTGACTGTGTGTGATTGTGTGTGTGTGAGTGTGTGTGTGAGAATGTGTGTGAGAGTGTGTGTGAGTGTGTGTATGTGAGTGAGTTTGTGTGAGTGCGTGTGTATGTGTCTGTGTGTGAGTGTGTGAGAGACCGTGTATGTGAGTGTGTGAGAGTGTGTGTGTGTGAGTGTGTGTGTTTGAGTGTGTGTGAGTGTGTGTGTGAGAGTGTGTGTGTGTGTGTGTGTATGAGAGTGTGTGTGTGTGAGCGCGTGTGTGAGAGTATTGTGTGTGTGTGTGAGTGGGTGTGTGAGTGTGTGTGAGTCTGAGTGTGTGTGAGTGTGTGTGACTGTGTGTGAGAGTGTGTGTGTGAGAGTGTGTGTAAGTGTGTGTATGTGAGTGTGTTTGTGTGAGTGTGTGTGTATGTGTGTGTGAGTGACTGTGTGTAAGAGTGTGTGTGTGAGTGTGTGTATGTTTGTGTGTGTGAGAGTGTGTGCGGGAATGTGTGTGTGCATGTGTGTGTGTGTGTGTGAGTGTGTGTGTGTGTATGTGTGTGAGTGTGTGTGTGTGTATGAGTGTGTGAGAGAGTTTGTGTGTGTGTGCATGAGAGTGTGTGTGTGTGTGTGAGAGTGTGTGATAGTGTGTGTGTGTGACTGTGTGTGTGTGAGAGTGTGCATGTGTGAGAGTGTGTGTGTATGTGAGAGTCTGTCTGTGTGTGTGAGAGAGTGTGTGTGTGAGTGTGTGTGTGAATGCATGTGTGAGTGTGTGTGTGAGTGCGTGTGTATGTGTGTGACAGTGTGTGTGAGGGAGTGTGTGAATGTGTGTGTGAGTGTGTGTGTGTGAGTGTGTGTGTGTATGAGAGTGTGTGTGTGTGAGAGTGTGATAGTGTGCGTGTGTGTATGTGTGTGTGTGAGTGTGCATGTGTGAGAGTATGTGTGTGTGTGAGAATGTGTGTATGTGAGAGTCTGTCTGTGTGTGTGAGAGAGTGTGTGTGTGAGTGTGTGTGTGAGTGCATGTGTATGTGTGTGACAGTGTGTGTGAGAGAGTGTGTGAATACGTGTGTGAGTGTGTATGAGAGTGTGTGTGTGGGAGTGTGTGTATGTGAGAGTGTGTATGTGAATGTGTTTGGGTGTGAGTGTGTGCATGTGATTGTGTGTGAAATTGTGTGTGTGAGAGTGTGTGTGTGAGAGAGTGTTTGTGTGCGTGTGAGTGTGTGTGTATATGTGTGTGTGAGAGAGTGTGTGAGTGTTTGTGTGTGCATGTGAGAGTGTGTGGTGAGAGTGTGTGTGTGTGAGTGTGAGAGTGTGTGTGTGTGTGTGTTGAGAGTGTGTGTGTGTGAGTGTGTGTGTGGGTGTGAGTGCATGAGTGTGTGTGAGAGAGATGTGAGTGTGAGAGTGCATATGTGTGTGTATGTGTGTGTGTGAGAGTGTCTGTGTGTTTGAGTGTGTATGTGTCTGTGTGTGAGTGTGTGAGAGTGTGTGTCTGAGTGTGTGTGTGAGAGTGTGTTTGAGAGTGTGTGTGTTTGAGTGTGTGTGAGAGTATTGTGTGTGAGTGTGTGTGTGTGAGCGCGTGTATGAGTGGGTGGGTGTGTGTGAGTGTGTGTGTGAGAGTGTGTGTGTGAGAGTGTGTGAGTGTGTATAAGAGTGTGTGTGTGGGTGTGTGTGTGTGTGAGAGTGTGTATGTGAGAGTGTTTGGGTGTGAGTGTGTGTGCATGTGATAATGTGTGAAATTGTGTGTGTGAGCGTGTGTGTGTGAGAGAGTGTTTGTGTGCGTGTGAGTGTGTGTGTATATGTGTGTGTGAGAGAGTGTGTGTGTGTTTGTGTGTGCATGTGAGAGTGTGTGGTGAGAGTGTGGGTGTGGGTGGGTGTGTGTGTTTGGTGAGAGTGTGTATGTGTGAGTGTGTGTGTGTTTGGTGAGAGTGTGTGTGTGTGTGAGTGTGTGTGTGAGTGTGAGTGCATGTGTGTATGAGAGAGTGTGAGTGTGAGTGTGTGTGTGAGTGTGTATGTGAGTGTGTGTGAGTGTATGTGTGTGTGTGAGAGTGTCTGTGTGTGTGAGTGTGTATGTGTCTGTGTGTGAGTGTGTGTGTGTGTGTGTGTGTGAGTATGTGTGTGAGCGGGAGTCTGAGTGTGTGTGTGAGAGTGTGTGTGATTGTGTGTGTGTGAGTGTGTGTGTGAGAATGTGTGTGAGAGTGTGTGTGAGTGTGTGTATGTGAGTGAGTTTGTGTGAGTGCGTGTGTATGTGTCTGTGTGTGAGTGTGTGTGAGAGCGTGTGTGTGAGTGTGTGAGAGTGTGTGTGTGTGTGAGTGTGTGTGTGAGAGTGTGTGTGTGTGTATGAGAGTGTACGTGTTTGAGTGTGAGAGTATTGTGTGTGAGTGTG
>NW_028270183.1:12562287-12572287 GCF_037043375.1 Chiloscyllium plagiosum
CGTGTATGTGTGTGTATGTGTTTGAGTGTGTGAGTGTGCGAGTGCGTGTGAGTGTGTGTGTGAGAACGTGTGCATGTGTGTGTGAGAGTTTGTATTTGTGTGCGTGTGTGTGTATGTGTGTGTGTGACAGTGTGTGTGTGAGTGTGCGTGTGTGAGAGTGTGTGTGTGTATGTGTGTGTGTGAGTGAGTGTGTGTATGTGTGTGTGTGAGTGAGTGTGTGTGAGAGAGAGTGTGTGTGTGAGTTTGTGTGTGAGTGTGTGTGTGTGTTTGTGTGAGTCTGAGTGTGTATGTGAGTGTGTGTGTGCGAGTGTATGTGTAAGAGTGTGTCTGTGTGTGTTATGTGTGATGTGTGAGTGTGTGTGAGAGTATGTGTGAGTGTGTGTGTGTGCAAGAGAGTGTGTGGGAGTGTGTGTGTGTATGTGTGAGTGTGTGTGTGTGTTTGAGTGTGTGAGTGTGCGAGTGCGTGTGAGTGTGTATGTGAGAGCGTTTGTATGTGTGTGAGAGAGTTTGTGTGTTTGTGTGTGAGTGTGTGTGGGAGAGTGTGTGAGTGTGTGTGTGGGAGTGTGTGTGTGTGTGAGTGAGAGTGTGTGTATGTGTAAGTATGTGTGTGTGAGTGCGTGTGTGAGTGGGTGTGTGTGAGTCTGAGTGTGTGTGTGTGAGTGTAAGTGTGAGATTGTGTGTGAGAGTGTGTGTGAGAGTGTTGGTGTGAGTGTGTGAGAGTGTGTGTGTGTGAGTGTGTATGCGTTTGTGAGAGTGTGTGTGCGAGAGAGTGCATGTATGTGTGTGAGTGAGTGTGTGTGTGAGTGTGTGTGTGAGTGTGTGTGTGTGAGTGTGTGTGAGTGTGTGTGTGAGTGTGTGTGTGAGAGTGTGTGTGTGAGTGTGTGTGAGTGTGTGTGTGTGTGAGTGAGTATGTGGGAGTGTATGTGAGTGGTTGTTTGTGAGCGAGTGTGTGTGAGAGTTTGTGTGTGAGTGTGTGTGTGAGAGTGTGTGTGGGGGGGAGTGTGTGTGTGTTTGTGTGAGTGAGAGTGTGTGTGTATGTGGGGGGAGTGTGAGTGTGCTGGTGTGTGAGTGTGTGTGTGAGTATGTGTGATTGTGTGCGTGTGTGAGAGTGAGTGTGTGTGTGAGTGCGAATGTGTGTGTGTGAGTGTGTGTGAGAGAGTGTATGTGTGTGTGTGAGTTTGTGTGTGTGTGAGTGTGAGTGTTTGTGTATGTGTGTGAGTGTGTGTGAGAGAGTGTATGTATGTGTGTGAGTTTGTGTGTGTGTGAGTGTTTGTGTATGTGTGTGTGAGTGTGTGTGAGAGTGTGTGTGGGTGTATGGGCATGTCTGTGGGAATGTGTGTGTGTTTGAGTGTGTGTGAGAGTGTGTGTGTGAGTGTGTGTGTGTGAGTGCATGTGTGAGTGGGTGGGTGTGTGTGTGAGTCTGAGTGTGTGTGTGTGAGAGTATGTGTGGATGTTTGTGTGTGTGTGTGTGTGTGAGAGAGTGTGTGTGAGTGTGTGTGAGAGTGTGTGGGAGTGTGTGTGTGAGAGTGTGTGTGTGAGAGGGTGCGTGGGTGAGTGTGTGTGCAAGTGTATGTTTGTGAAATTATGTGTGTGAGAGTGTGTGTGTGAGAGAGTGTATGTGTGCATGTGAGTGTGTGTGTATGTGTGTGTGAGAGAATGTGTGTGTGTGTCTGTGTGTGCGTGTGAGTGTGTGTGGTGAGAGTGTGGGTGTGTGTGTGAGTGTGTGTGCGTGAGTGTGTGTGAGAGTGTGTGTGTGAGTGTGTGTGAGTGTGTGTGGAGAGAGTGTGTGTGTGTGGGTGGGTGTGAATGTGCGTGTGTGTGTGAGAGAGTGTGTGAGAGTTTGTATGTGAGTGTATGTGAGTGTGTATGTGTGTGTGTGGTTTGTGTGTGTGAGTGTGTGTGTGAGAGTGTGTGCATGTGAGTGTGTGTGTGGGTGTGAGTGCGTGTGTGTGTGTGTGAGAGAGAGTGTGCATGTGAGTGTGTGTGTGAGAGTGTGTGTGCGAGTGTGTGTGTTTGTGTGTGTGAGAGTGTGTGCGTGAGTGTGTGTGTGCATGTGTGTGTGTGAGTTTGTGTTTGTATGTGTGCTTGTGAACGTGTGTGTGAGTGTGTGCGTGCAAGTGTGTGTGAGTGCGTATGTGTGAGTGTGTGAGTGTGTCCGTGTGTGGGGGGAGTATGTGTGTGTGCGTGTATGTGAGGGGAATGTGTGTGTGTGTGTGTGAGTGTGTGTGTGTGAGTGTGTGAGTGTGTGTGCGGGGGAGTGTGTGTGTGTGAGTGATGTGTGTGAGAGTTTGTGTGTGAGTGTGTGTGTGAGAGTGTGTGTGGGGGGAGTGTGTGTGTGTGAGTGAGAGTGTGTGTGTATGTGGGGGGATTGTGAGTGTGCTGGTGTGTGTGTGTGAGAGTGTGTGTGGGTGTGAGTGTGTGTGATTGTGTGCGTGTGTGAGAGTGTGTGTGTGAGTGTGTGTGCGTGTGTGAGAGTGTGTGTGCGAGAGAGTGCATGTATGTGTGTGTGTGAGTGTGTGTGTATGTGTGTGAGTGTGTGTGTATGTGTGTGTGAGAGAATGTGAGTGTGTGAGTGTGTGTGAGTGTGTGTGTGAGAATGTGAAAGTGTGTGTGAGTGTGTGTGTGTGTGTTTGAGTGTGTGTGCGAGTGTGTGTGCGTGTGTGAGAGTGTGTGTGCGAGAGAGTGCATGTATGTGTGTGTGTGAGTGTGTGTGTATGTGTGTGAGTGTGTGTGTATGTGTGTGTGAGAGAGTGTGAGTGCGTGAGTGTGTGTGAGTGTGTGTGTGAGAGTGTGAGTGTGTGTGAGTGTGTGTGTGAGTGAGAGTGTGGGAGTGTATGTGAGTGTGTGTGTGTGTGTGAGTGTGTGTGTGGGAGTGTGTGTGTGTGTGAGAGTGTGTGTATGTGTAAGTGTGTGTATGTGAGTGCGTGTGTGAGTGGGTGTGTGTGAGTCTGAGTGTGTGTGTGTGTATGTGTGTGAGTGTATGTGTAAGAGTGTGTCTGTGTGTGTTGTTGGTGAGTGTGAGTGTGTGTGCGAGTGTGTGTGAGTGTGTGTGAGAGTGTGTGTGTGCAAGAGAGTGTGTGTGGGAGAGTGCGTGTATGTGTGTGTATGTGTTTGAGTGTGTGAGTGTGCGAGTGCGTGTGAGTGTGTGTGTGAGAACGTGTGCATGTGTGTGTGAGAGTTTGTGTTTGTGTGCCTGTGTGTGTATGTGTGTGTGTGTGACAGTGTGTGTGTGAGTGTGCGTGTGTGAGTGAGTGTGTGAGAGTGTGTGTGTGTATGTGTGTGTGTGAGTGAGTGTGTGTATGTGTGTGTGTGAGTGAGTGTGTGTGAGAGAGAGTGTGTGTGTGAGTTTGTGTGTGAGTGTGTGTGTGTGTTTGTGTGTGAGTCTGAGTGTGTATGTGAGTGTGTGTGTGCGAGTGTATGTGTAAGAGTGTGTCTGTGTGTGTTGTGTGAGTGTGTGTGAGAGTATGTGTGAGTGTGTGTGTGTGCAAGAGAGTGTGTGGGAGTGTGTGTGTGTATGTGTGAGTGTGTGTGTGTGTTTGAGTGTGTGAGTGTGCGAGTGCGTGTGAGTGTGTATGTGAGAGCGTTTGTATGTGTGTGAGAGAGTTTGTGTGTTTGTGTGTGAGTGTGTGTGGGAGAGTGTGTGAGTGTGTGTGTGGGAGTGTGTGTGTGTGTGAGTGAGAGTGTGTGTATGTGTAAGTATGTGTGTGTGAGTGCGTGTGTGAGTGGGTGTGTGTGAGTCTGAGTGTGTGTGTGTGAGTGTAAGTGTGAGATTGTGTGTGAGAGTGTGTGTGAGAGTGTTGGTGTGAGTGTGTGTGTGAGAGTGTGTGTGTGTGAGTGTGTATGCGTTTGTGAGAGTGTGTGTGCGAGAGAGTGCATGTATGTGTGTGAGTGAGTGTGTGTGTGAGTGTGTGTGTGAGTGTGTGTGTGTGAGTGTGTGTGAGTGTGTGTGTGAGTGTGTGTGTGAGAGTGTGTGTGTGAGTGTGTGTGAGTGTGTGTGTGTGTGAGTGAGTATGTGGGAGTGTATGTGAGTGGTTGTTTGTGAGTGAGTGTGTGTGAGAGTTTGTGTGTGAGTGTGTGTGTGAGAGTGTGTGTGGGGGGGAGTGTGTGTGTGTTTGTGTGAGTGAGAGTGTGTGTGTATGTGGGGGGAGTGTGAGTGTGCTGGTGTGTGAGTGTGTGTGTGAGTATGTGTGATTGTGTGCGTGTGTGAGAGTGAGTGTGTGTGTGAGTGCGAATGTGTGTGTGTGAGTGTGTGTGAGAGAGTGTATGTGTGTGTGTGAGTTTGTGTGTGTGTGAGTGTGAGTGTTTGTGTATGTGTGTGAGTGTGTGTGAGAGAGTGTATGTATGTGTGTGAGTTTGTGTGTGTGTGAGTGTTTGTGTATGTGTGTGTGAGTGTGTGTGAGAGTGTGTGTGGGTGTATGGGCATGTCTGTGGGAATGTGTGTGTGTTTGAGTGTGTGTGAGAGTGTGTGTGTGAGTGTGTGTGTGTGAGTGCATGTGTGAGTGGGTGGGTGTGTGTGTGAGTCTGAGTGTGTGTGTGTGAGAGTATGTGTGTGAGAGTGTGTGTGTGAGAGGGTGCGTGGGTGAGTGTGTGTGCAAGTGTATGTTTGTGAAATTATGTGTGTGAGAGTGTGTGTGTGAGAGAGTGTATGTGTGCATGTGAGTGTGTGTGTATGTGTGTGTGAGAGTGTGTGTGTGTGTCTCTGTGTGTGCGTGTGAGTGTGTGTGGTGAGAGTGTGGGTGTGTGTGTGAGTGTGTGTGCGTGAGTGTGTGTGAGAGTGTGTGTGTGAGTGTGTGTGAGTGTGTGTGGAGAGAGTGTGTGTGTGTGGGTGGGTGTGAATGTGCGTGTGTGTGTGAGAGAGTGTGTGAGAGTTTGTATGTGAGTGTATGTGAGTGTGTATGTGTGTGTGTGGTTTGTGTGTGTGAGTGTGTGTGTGAGAGTGTGTGCATGTGAGTGTGTGTGTGGGTGTGAGTGCGTGTGTGTGTGTGTGAGAGAGAGTGTGCATGTGAGTGTGTGTGTGAGAGTGTGTGTGCGAGTGTGTGTGTTTGTGTGTGTGAGAGTGTGTGCGTGAGTGTGTGTGTGCATGTGTGTGTGTGAGTTTGTGTTTGTATGTGTGCTTGTGAACGTGTGTGTGAGTGTGTGCGTGCAAGTGTGTGTGAGTGCGTATGTGTGTGGGGGGAGTATGTGTGTGTGCGTGTATGTGAGGGGAATGTGTGTGTGTGTGTGTGAGTGTGTGTGTGTGAGTGTGTGAGTGTGTGTGCGGGGGAGTGTGTGTGTGTGAGTGATGTGTGTGAGAGTTTGTGTGTGAGTGTGTGTGTGAGAGTGTGTGTGGGGGGAGTGTGTGTGTGTGAGTGAGAGTGTGTGTGTATGTGGGGGGATTGTGAGTGTGCTGGTGTGTGTGTGTGAGAGTGTGTGTGGGTGTGAGTGTGTGTGATTGTGTGCGTGTGTGAGAGTGTGTGTGTGAGTGTGTGTGCGTGTGTGAGAGTGTGTGTGCGAGAGAGTGCATGTATGTGTGTGTGTGAGTGTGTGTGTATGTGTGTGAGTGTGTGTGTATGTGTGTGTGAGAGAATGTGAGTGTGTGAGTGTGTGTGAGTGTGTGTGTGAGAATGTGAAAGTGTGTGTGAGTGTGTGTGTGTGTGTTTGAGTGTGTGTGCGAGTGTGTGTGAGTGTGAGTGTGTGTGTTTGAGTGTGTGTGAGAGTGTGTGTATGTGAGTGTGTGTGTGAGTGGGTGTGTTTGTGAGTGTGTGAGTTTGAGTGTGCGTGTGAGAGTGTGTCCGCGTGAGAGAGTGTGTGTGAGTGTGTGTGTGTTAGTGTATGTGTGAGACTGTGTGTGATGGTGTGTGCAATTGTGTGTGTGTGAGAGTGTGTGTGTGAGAGTGTGTATGTGAGAGTGTGTGTGAGTGGGTGTGTGTGAGTCTGAGTGTGTGTGTGTGTATGTGTGTGAGTGTATGTGTAAGAGTGTGTCTGTGTGTGTTGTTGGTGAGTGTGAGTGTGTGTGCGAGTGTGTGTGAGTGTGTGTGAGAGTGTGTGTGTGCAAGAGAGTGTGTGTGGGAGAGTGCGTGTATGTGTGTGTATGTGTTTGAGTGTGTGAGTGTGCGAGTGTGTGTGTGTTAGTGTATGTGTGAGACTGTGTGTGATGGTGTGTGCAATTGTGTGTGTGTGAGAGTGTGTGTGTAAGTGTGTGTATGTGAGTGCGTGTGTGAGTGGGTGTGTGTGAGTCTGAGTGTGTGTGTGTGTATGTGTGTGAGTGTATGTGTAAGAGTGTGTCTGTGTGTGTTGTTGGTGAGTGTGAGTGTGTGTGCGAGTGTGTGTGAGTGTGTGTGAGAGTGTGTGTGTGCAAGAGAGTGTGTGTGGGAGAGTGCGTGTATGTGTGTGTATGTGTTTGAGTGTGTGAGTGTGCGAGTGCGTGTGAGTGTGTGTGTGAGAACGTGTGCATGTGTGTGTGAGGGTTTGTGTTTGTGTGCGTGTGTGTGTATGTGTGTGTGTGTGACAGTGTGTGTGTGAGTGTGCGTGTGTGAGAGTGTGTGAGAGTGTGTGTGTGTATGTGTGTGTGTGAGTGAGTGTGTGTATGTGTGTGTGTGAGTGAGTGTGTGTGAGAGAGAGTGTGTGTGTGAGTTTGTGTGTGAGTGTGTGTGTGTGTTTGTGTGAGTCTGAGTGTGTATGTGAGTGTGTGTGTGCGAGTGTATGTGTAAGAGAGTGTCTGTGTGTGTTATGTGTGAGTGTGTGTGTGTGTGTGCAAGAGAGTGTGTGTGGGAGTGTGTGTGTGTATGTGTGAGTGTGTGTGTGTGTTTGAGTGTGTGAGTGTGCGAGTGCGTGTGAGTGTGTATGTGAGAGCGTGTGTATGTGTGTGAGAGAGTTTGTGTTTGTGCGTGTGTGTGTGTATGTGTGTGTGTGACAGTGTGTGTGTGAGTGTGCGTGTGTGAGAGTGTGTGAGAGTGTGTGTGTGAGTGTGAGTGTGTGTGTGTGAGTTTGTGTGTATGTGTGTGTGTGAGTGAGTGTGTGTGAGTGTGTGTATGTATGTTTGTTTTGTGAGAGAAAGTGTGCGTGTGTGTGTGTGTATGCGTGTGTGAGTGTGTGTGAGAGTGTGCGTGTGTTTTTGAGTGTGTGTGTGAGAGTGTGTGTGGGTGTGAGTGTGTGTGCGTGTGAGTGAGAGTGTGTGTGTGTATATGTGTGTGTGAGAGTGTGTGTGTGTGTGAGTGCATGTGTGTGGGAATGTGTGTGTGTATGTGTGTGAGAGTGTGTGTGAGAGTGTGTGTGTGAGTGTTTGTTTGAGTGCGTGTGTGTGTGAGAGAGAGTGAATGTGTGAGTGTGTGTGATTGTGTGTGTATGTGTGTGTGAGAGAGTGTATGCGTGTGTGAGTGTGTGCTTGTGTGAGTGTGTGGGAGTGTGTGAGAGAGTGGGTGTGTGTATGTGTGCGCGTGAAAGTGTGTGTGAGAGTGTGTGTATGAGAGTGTGTGTGTGAGTGTGTGTGAGAGTGTGTGTGTGTGAGAGTGTGTGTGTGAGGGGGTGGGTGTATGTGCGTGTGAAAATGTATGTGTGTGTTTGAGTGTGTGTGTTTGTGTGTGAGTGTGTGTGGGAGAGTGTGTGAGTGTGTGTGTGGGAGTGTGTGTGTGTGTGTGAGAGTGTGTGCATGTGTAAGAGTGCGTGTGTGAGTGGGTGTGTGTGAGTCTGAGTGTGTGTGTGAGTGTGTATGTGAGTCTGAGTGTGTGTGAGTCTGAGTGTGAGTGTATGTGTAAGAGTGTGTCTGTGTGTGTTGTTGGTGAGTGTGAGTGTGTGTGCGAGTGTGTGTGTGTGTGAGAGTTAGTGTGTGCAAGAGAGTGTGTGTGGTAGTGTGTGTGTATGTGTGTGTGTGTGTTTGAGTGTGTGAGTGTGCGAGTGCGTGTGAGTGTGTGTGTGAGAACGTGTGCATGTGTGTGTGAGAGTTTGTGTTTGTGTGCGTGTGTGTGTATGTGTGTCTGTGTGACAGTGTGTGTGTGAGTGTGAGAGTGTGTGTGTGAGTGTGTGTGTATGTGTGTGTGTGAGAGTGTGTGTGAGAGAGAGTGTGTGTGTGAGTTTGTGTGTGAGTGTGTGTGTGTGTTTGTGTGTGAGTCTGAGTGTGTATGTGAGTGTGTGTGCGAGTGTATGTGTAAGAGTGTGTCTGTGTGTGTTATGTGTGAGTGTGTGTGAGAGTGTGTGTGAGTGTGTGTGTGTGTGTGTGCAAGAGAGTGTGTGTGGGAGTGTGTGTGTGTCTGTGTGTGTGAGATTGTGTGTGAGTGTGTGTGAGCGTGTGTGTGAGTGTGTGTGAGTGTGTGTGTGCCTGTGTGTGTGTGTGTGAGAGTGTGTGTGTGAGTGTGCGTGAGTGTGTGGGTGTGTGTGTGAGTGTGTGTGTGTGAGTGAGAGTGTGTGTGTATGTGGGGGGAATGTGTGTGAGTGAGTGTGTTTGTGTGTGTGTGTGTGTGATTGTGTGTGTGTGTGAGAGTGTGATTGTGTGTGAGTGTGTATGTGTGAATGTGTGAGTGTGTCTGTGTCGGGGGAGTGTGTGTGTGTGCGTGTATGTGGGGGAAGTTTGTGTGTGCGTGTGTGTGTGGGGGGGAGTGTGTGTGTGAGAGAGAGTGTGTGTGTGTGAGAGAGATTGTGTGTGAGAGTGTGTGTGTGTGAGTGTGTGTGTGTGAGTGTGTCTGTGAGACTGTGTGTGAGAGTGTGTGTGTGTTATGAGTGTGTGTGCGAGAGTGTGTGTGTGCGAGTGTGTGTGAGTGTGTGTGTGAGAGTGTGTGTGAGTGTGTTTTGTGAGTGTGTTTGTGTGAGTGTGTGTGAGTGAGTGTGTGTGAGAGTGTGTGTGTGTGAGTGTGTGCGTGTGTGAGTGTGTGTGCGAGAGAGTGCATGTATGTGTGTGTGTGAGTGTGTGTGTGTATGTGTGTGTGTGTGTGTGTATGTGTGTGTGAGAGAGTGTGAGTGTGTGTGAGTGTGTGTGTGAGTGTGAGTGTGTGTGAGTGTGTGTGTGAGTGAGAGTGTGGGAATGTATGTGAGTGTGTGTGTGTGAGTGAGTGTGTGTGAGAGTTTGCGTGTGAGAGTGGGTGTGGGGGAAGTGTGTGTGTATGTGGGGGGATTGTGAGTGTGCTGGTGTGTGTGTGTGTGAGAGTGAGAGTGCGTGTGTGAGTATGTGTGAGAGTGTGTGTGTGTATGTGTGTATGTGAGAGTGTGTGTGTGTATGTGAGTGCATGTGTGTG
Source organism: Chiloscyllium plagiosum (assembly GCF_037043375.1). Taxonomy (NCBI): domain Eukaryota; kingdom Metazoa; phylum Chordata; class Chondrichthyes; order Orectolobiformes; family Hemiscylliidae; genus Chiloscyllium; species Chiloscyllium plagiosum. The sequence goes on from NW_028270183.1 coordinate 12,571,491, forward strand.
GGAATGTGTGTGTGTGAGAGTGTGTCTGTATGTGTGTGTGTGATAGTGTGTGTGAGTGTGTGTGTGTGAGAGTGTGTGTGTGAGGGGGTGGGTGTATGTGCGTGTGATAGTGTATGTGTGTGTTTGAGTGTGTTTGAGTGTGTGTGTGAGTGTGTGTGGGAGAGTGTGTGAGTGTGTGTGTGGGAGTGTGTGTGTGTGTGAGAGTGTGTGTATGTGTAAGTGTGTGTGTGTGAGTGGGTGTGTGTGAGTCTGAGTGTGTGTGTATGTGTGTGAGTGTATGTGTAAGAGTGTGTCTGTGTGTGTTGTTGGTGAGTGTGAGTGTGTGTGTGAGTGTGTGTGAGAGTGTGTGTGCAAGAGAGTGTGTGTGGGAGAGTGCGTGTATGTGTGTGTATGTGTTTGAGTGTGTGAGTGTGCGAGTGCGTGTGAGTGTGTGTGTGAGAACGTGTGCATGTGTGTGTGAGAGTTTGTATTTGTGTGCGTGTGTGTGTATGTGTGTGTGTGACAGTGTGTGTGTGAGTGTGCGTGTGTGAGAGTGTGTGTGTGTATGTGTGTGTGTGAGTGAGTGTGTGTATGTGTGTGTGTGAGTGAGTGTGTGTGAGAGAGAGTGTGTGTGTGAGTTTGTGTGTGAGTGTGTGTGTGTGTTTGTGTGAGTCTGAGTGTGTATGTGAGTGTGTGTGTGCGAGTGTATGTGTAAGAGTGTGTCTGTGTGTGTTATGTGTGAGTGTGTGTGAGAGTGTGTGTGAGTGTGTGTGTGTGTGTGCAAGAGAGTGTGTGTGGGAGTGTGTGTGTGTACGTGT
>NW_028270183.1:12584787-12587287 GCF_037043375.1 Chiloscyllium plagiosum
GTATGTGTGGATGTTTGTGTGTGTGTGTGTGTGTGTGAGAGAGTGTGTGTGAGTGTGTGTGAGAGTGTGTGGGAGTGTGTGTGTGAGAGTGTGTGTGTGAGAGGGTGCGTGGGTGTGAGTGTGTGTGCAAGTGTATGTTTGTGAAATTATGTGTGTGAGAGTGTGTGTGTGAGAGAGTGTATGTGTGCATGTGAGTGTGTGTGTATGTGTGTGTGAGAGAATGTGTGTGTGTGTCTGTGTGTGCGTGTGAGTGTGTGTGGTGAGAGTGTGGGTGTGTGTGTGAGTGTGTGTGCGTGAGTGTGTGTGAGAGTGTGTGTGTGAGTGTGTGTGAGTGTGTGTGGAGAGAGTGTGTGTGTGTGGGTGGGTGTGAATGTGCGTGTGTGTGTGAGAGAGTGTGTGAGAGTTTGTATGTGAGTGTATGTGAGTGTGTATGTGTGTGTGTGGTTTGTGTGTGTGAGTGTGTGTGTGAGAGTGTGTGCATGTGAGTGTGTGTGTGGGTGTGAGTGCGTGTGTGTGTGTGTGAGAGAGAGTGTGCATGTGAGTGTGTGTGTGAGAGTGTGTGTGCGAGTGTGTGTGTTTGTGTGTGTGAGAGTGTGTGCGTGAGTGTGTGTGTGCATGTGTGTGTGTGAGTTTGTGTTTGTATGTGTGCTTGTGAACGTGTGTGTGAGTGTGTGCGTGCAAGTGTGTGTGAGTGCGTATGTGTGAGTGTGTGAGTGTGTCCGTGTGTGGGGGGAGTATGTGTGTGTGCGTGTATGTGAGGGGAATGTGTGTGTGTGTGTGTGAGTGTGTGTGTGTGAGTGTGTGAGTGTGTGTGCGGGGGGAGTGTGTGTGTGTGAGTGAGTGTGTGTGAGAGTTTGTGTGTGAGTGTGTGTGTGAGAGTGTGTGTGGGGGGAGTGTGTGTGTGAGTGAGAGTGTGTGTGTATGTGGGGGGATTGTGAGTGTGCTGGTGTGTGTGTGTGAGAGTGTGTGTGGGTGTGAGTGTGTGTGATTGTGTGCGTGTGTGAGAGTGTGTGTGTGAGTGTGTGTGCGTGTGTGAGAGTGTGTGTGCGAGAGAGTGCATGTATGTGTGTGTGTGAGTGTGTGTGTATGTGTGTGAGTGTGTGTGTATGTGTGTGTGAGAGAATGTGAGTGTGTGAGTGTGTGTGAGTGTGTGTGTGAGAATGTGAAAGTGTGTGTGAGTGTGTGTGTGTGTTTGAGTGTGTGTGCGAGTGTGTGTGAGTGTGAGTGTGTGTGTTTGAGTGTGTGTGAGAGTGTGTGTATGTGAGTGTGTGTGTGAGTGGGTGTGTTTGTGAGTGTGTGAGTTTGAGTGTGCGTGTGAGAGTGTGTCCGCGTGAGAGAGTGTGTGTGAGTGTGTGTGTGTTAGTGTATGTGTGAGACTGTGTGTGACGGTGTGTGCAATTGTGTGTGTGTGAGAGTGTGTGTGTGAGAGTGTGTATGTGAGAGTGTGTGTGAGTGGGTGTGTGTGAGTCTGAGTGTGTGTGTGTGTATGTGTGTGAGTGTATGTGTAAGAGTGTGTCTGTGTGTGTTGTTGGTGAGTGTGAGTGTGTGTGCGAGTGTGTGTGAGTGTGTGTGAGAGTGTGTGTGTGCAAGAGAGTGTGTGTGGGAGAGTGCGTGTATGTGTGTGTATGTGTTTGAGTGTGTGAGTGTGCGAGTGTGTGTGAGTGTGTGTGTGTTAGTGTATGTGTGAGACTGTGTGTGATGGTGTGTGCAATTGTGTGTGTGTGAGAGTGTGTGTGTAAGTGTGTGTATGTGAGTGCGTGTGTGAGTGGGTGTGTGTGAGTCTGAGTGTGTGTGTGTGTATGTATGTGAGTGTAAGAGTGTGTCTGTGTGTGTTGTTGGTGAGTGTGAGTGTGTGTGCGAGTGTGTGTGAGTGTGTGTGAGAGTGTGTGTGTGCAAGAGAGTGTGTGTGGGAGAGTGCGTGTATGTGTGTGTATGTGTTTGAGTGTGTGAGTGTGCGAGTGCGTGTGAGTGTGTGTGTGAGAACGTGTGCATGTGTGTGTGAGGGTTTGTGTTTGTGTGCGTGTGTGTGTATGTGTGTGTGTGTGACAGTGTGTGTGTGAGTGTGCGTGTGTGAGAGTGTGTGAGAGTGTGTGTGTGTATGTGTGTGTGTGAGTGAGTGTGTGTGTGTGAGTGAGTGTGTGTGAGAGAGAGTGTGTGTGTGAGTTTGTGTGTGAGTGTGTGTGTGTGTTTGTGTGAGTCTGAGTGTGTATGTGAGTGTGTGTGTGCGAGTGTATGTGTAAGAGTGTGTCTGTGTGTGTTATGTGTGAGTGTGTGTGAGTGTGTGTGTGTGTGTGCAAGAGAGTGTGTGTGGGAGTGTGTGTGTGTATGTGTGAGTGAGTGTGTGTGTTTGAGTGTGTGAGTGTGCGAGTGCGTGTGAGTGTGTATGTGAGAGCGTGTGTATGTGTGTGAGAGAGTTTGTGTTTGTGCGTGTGTGTGTGTATGTGTGTGTGTGACAGTGTGTGTGTGAGTGTGCGTGTGTGAGAGTGTGTGAGAGTGTGTG
>NW_028270183.1:12592287-12594787 GCF_037043375.1 Chiloscyllium plagiosum
TGAGTGTGTGTGTGTGTTTGTGTGTGAGTCTGAGTGTGTATGTGAGTGTGTGTGTGCGAGTGTATGTGTAAGAGTGTGTCTGTGTGTGTTATGTGTGATGTGTGAGTGTGTGTGAGAGTATGTGTGAGTGTGTGTGTGTGCAAGAGAGTGTGTGGGAGTGTGTGTGTGTATGTGTGAGTGTGTGTGTGTGTTTGAGTGTGTGAGTGTGCGAGTGCGTGTGAGTGTGTATGTGAGAGCGTGTGTATGTGTGTGAGAGAGTTTGTGTGTTTGTGTGTGAGTGTGTGTGGGAGAGTGTGTGAGTGTGTGTGTGGGAGTGTGTGTGTGTGTGAGTGAGAGTGCGTGTATGTGTAAGTATGTGTGTGTGAGTGCGTGTGTGAGTGGGTGTGTGTGAGTCTGAGTGTGTGTGTGTGAGTGTAAGTGTGAGATTGTGTGTGAGAGTGTGTGTGAGAGTGTGTGTGAGAGTGTTGGTGTGAGTGTGTGTGTGAGAGTGTGTGTGTGTGAGTGTGTATGCGTTTGTGAGAGTGTGTGTGCGAGAGAGTGCATGTATGTGTGTGAGTGAGTGTGTGTGTGAGAGTGTGTGTGTGAGTGTGTGTGTGAGTGTGTGTGTGTGAGTGTGTGTGTGTGTGTGTGAGAGTGTGTGTGTGAGTGTGTGTGAGTGTGTGTGTGTGTGAGTGAGTATGTGGGAGTGTATGTGAGTGTGTGTTTGTGAGTGAGTGTGTGTGAGAGTTTGTGTGTGAGTGTGTGTGTGAGAGTGTGTGTGGGGGGGAGTGTGTGTGTGTTTGTGTGAGTGAGAGTGTGTGTGTATGTGGGGGGAGTGTGAGTGTGCTGGTGTGTGAGTGTGTGTGTGAGTATGTGTGATTGTGTGCGTGTGTGAGAGTGTGAGTGTGTGTGAGTGCGAATGTGTGTGTGTGAGAGAGTGTATGTGTGTGTGTGAGTTTGTGTGTGTGTGAGTGTGAGTGTTTGTGTGAGTATGTGTGTGTGAGGGTGTGTGAGAGAGTGTATGTATGTGTGTGAGTTTATGTGTGTGTGAGTGTGAGTGTTTGTGTATGTGTGTGTGAGTGTGTGTGAGAGTGTGTGTGGGTGTATGTGAATGCATGTCTGTGGGAATGTGTGTGTGTTTGAGTGTGTGTGAGAGTGTGTGTGTGAGTGTGTGTGTGTGAGTGCGTGTGTGAGTGGGTGGGTGTGTGTGTGAGAGTGTGTGAGAGTGTGTGGGAGTGTGTGTGTGAGAGTGTGTGTGTGAGAGGGTGCGTGGGTGTGAGTGTGTGTGCAAGTGTGTGTTTGTGAAATTATGTGTGTGAGAGTGTGTGTGTGAGAGAGTGTATGTGTGCATGTGAGTGTGTGTGTATGTGTGTGTGAGAGAATGTGTGTGTGTGTCTGTGTGTGCGTGTGAGTGTGTGTGGTGAGAGTGTGGGTGTGTGTGTGAGTGTGTGTGCGTGAGTGTGTGTGAGAGTGTGTGTGTGAGTGTGTGTGAGTGTGTGTGGAGAGAGTGTGTGTGTGTGGGTGGGTGTGAATGTGCGTGTGTGTGTGTGAGAGAGTGTGTGAGAGTTTGTATGTGAGTGTATGTGAGTGTGTATGTGTGTGTGTGGTTTGTGTGTGTGAGTGTGTGTGTGAGAGTGTGTGCATGTGAGTGTGTGTGTGGGTGTGAGTGCGTGTGTGTGTGAGTGTGTGTGCGAGTGTGTGTGTTTGTGTGTGTGAGAGTGTGTGCGTGAGTGTGTGTGTGCATGTGTGTGTGTGAGTTTGTGTTTGTATGTGTGCGTGTGAACGTGTGTGTGAGTGTGTGTGTGCAAGTGTGTGTGAGTGTGTGTGTGAGTGCGTATGTATGAGTGTGTGAGTGTGTCCGTGTGTGGGGGGAGTGTGTGTGTGCGTGTATGTGAGGGGAATGTGTGTGTGTGTGTGTGAGTGTGTGTGTGTGAGTGTGTGTGCGGGGGGAGTGTGTGTGTGAGAGTGAGTGTGTGTGAGAGTTTGTGTGTGAGTGTGTGTGTGAGAGTGTGTGTGGGGGGAGTGTGTGTGTGTGAGTGAGAGTGTGTGTGTATGTGGGGGTATTGTGAGTGTCCTGGTGTGTGTGTGTGTGAGAGTGTGTGTGTGAGAGTGTGTGTGGGTGTGAGTGTGTGTGATTGTGTGCGTGTGTGAGAGTGTGTGTGTGTGAGAGTGTGTGTGCGAGAGAGTGCATGTATGTGTGTGTATGAGTGCGTGTGTATGTGTGTGAGTGTGTGTGTATGTGTGTGTGAGAGAATGTGAGTGTGTGAGTGTGTGTGTGAGAATGTGAAAGTGTGTGTGAGTGTGTGTGTGCGAGTGTGTGTGAGTGTGAGTGTGTGTGTTTGAGTGTGTGTGAGAGTGTGTGTATGTGAGTGTGTGTGAGTGGGTGTGTGTGTGAGTGTGTGAGTTTGAGTGTGCGTGTGAGAGTGTGTGCGCGTGAGAGAGTGTGTGTGAGTGTGTGTGTGTTAGTGTATGTGTGAGACTGTGTGTGACAGTGTGTGCAATTGTGTGTGTGTGAGAGTGT
>NW_028270183.1:12597287-12599787 GCF_037043375.1 Chiloscyllium plagiosum
GAGTGTGTGTGTGAGTATGTGTGATTGTGTGCGTGTGTGAGAGTGTGAGTGTGTGTGTGAGTGCGAATGTGTGTGTGTGAGTGTGTGTGAGAGAGTGTATGTGTGTGTGTGAGTTTGTGTGTGTGTGAGTGTGAGTGTTTGTGTGAGTGTGTGTGAGAGAGTGTATGTATGTGTGTGAGTGTGTGTGTGTGAGTGTGAGTGTTTGTGTATGTGTGTGTTGTGTGTGTGTGAGTGTGTGTGAGAGTGTGTGTGGGTGTATGTGAATGCATGTCTGTGGGAATGTGTGTGTGTTTGAGTGTGTGTGAGAGTGTGTGTGTGAGTGTGTGTGTGTGAGTGCGTGTGTGAGTGGGTGGGTGTGTGTGTGAGAGTATGTGTGGATGTTTGTGTGTGTGTGTGTGTGTGAGAGTGTGTGTGAGTGTGTGTGAGAGTGTGTGGGAGTGTGTGTGTGAGAGTGTGTGTGTGAGAGGGTGCGTGGATGTGAGTGTGTGTGCAAGTGTGTGTTTGTGAAATTATGTGTGTGAGAGTGTGTGTGTGAGAGAGTGTATGTGTGCATGTGAGTGTGTGTGTATGTGTGTGTGAGAGAATGTGTGTGTGTGTCTGTGTGTGCGTGTGAGTGTGTGTGGTGAGAGTGTGGGTGTGTGTGTGAGTGTGTGTGCGTGAGTGTGTGTGAGAGTGTGTGTGAGTGTGTGAGTGTGTGTGAGTGTGTGTGGAGAGAGTGTGTGTGTGTGGGTGGGTGTGAATGTGCGTGTGTGTGTGAGAGAGTGTGTGAGAGTTTGTATGTGAGTGTATGTGAGTGTGTATGTGTGTGTGTGGTTTGTGTGTGTGAGTGTGTGTGTGAGAGTGTGTGCATGTGAGTGTGTGTGTGGGTGTGAGTGCGTGTGTGTGTGTGTGAGAGAGAGTGTGCATGTGAGTGTGTGTGTGAGAGTGTGTGCGTGAGTGTGTGTGTGCATGTGTGTGTGTGAGTTTGTGTTTGTATGTGTGCGTGTGAACGTGTGTGTGAGTGTGTGTGGGCAAGTGTGTGTGAGTGTGAGTGTGTGTGTGAGTGCGTATGTGTGAGTGTGTGAGTGTGTCCGTGTGTGGGGGGAGTGTGTGTGTGCGTGTATGTGAGGGGAATGTGTGTGTGTGTGTGTGAGTGTGTGTGTGTGAGTGTGTGAGTGTGTGTGCGGGGGGAGTGTGTGTGTGTGAGTGAGTGTGTGTGAGAGTTTGTGTGTGAGTGTGTGTGTGAGAGTGTGTGTGGGGGGAGTGTGTGTGTGTGAGTGAGAGTGTGTGTGTATGTGGGGGGATTGTGAGTGTCCTGGTGTGTGTGTGTGTGAGAGTGTGTGTGGGTGTGAGTGTGTGTGATTGTGTGCGTGTGTGAGAGTGTGTGTGTGTGAGTGTGTGTGCGTGTGTGAGAGTGTGTGTGCGAGAGAGTGCATGTATGTGTGTGTGAGTGCGTGTGTATGTGTGTGAGTGTGTATGTGTGTGTGAGAGAATGTGAGTGTGTGAGTGTGTGTGTGAGAATGTGAAAGTGTGTGTGTGCGAGTGTGTGTGAGTGTGAGTGTGTGTGTTTGAGTGTGTGTGTGAGTGTGTGTGTGTGAGTGCGTGTGTGAGTGGGTGTGTGTGTGTGTGAGAGTGTGTGTGAGTGTGTGTGAGAGTGTGTGTGTGTGTGTGTGAGAGTGTGTGTGAGTGTGTTATGTGAGTGTGTTTGTGTGAGTGTGTGTGAGTGAGTGTGTGTGAGAGTGTGTGTGTGTGCGTGTGTGAGTGTGTGTGCGAGAGAGTGCATGTATGTGTGTGTGTGAGTGTGTGTGTGTGTATGTGTGTGAGTGTGTGTGTATGTGTGTGTGAGAGAGTGTGAGTGTGTGAGTGTGTGTGTGAGAGTGTGAGTGTGTGTGTGTGAGTGAGAGTGTGGGAGTGTATGTGAGTGTGTGTGTGTGTGTGAGTGTGTGTGTGGGAGTGTGTGTGTGTGTGAGAGTGTGTGTATGAGTAAGTGTGTGTATGTGAGTGCGTGTGTGAGTGGGTGTGTGTGAGTCTGAGTGTGTGTGAGTGTGTGTGCGAGTGTGTGTGAGTGTGTGTGAGAGTGTGTGTGTGCAAGAGAGTGTGTGTGGGAGAGTGCGTGTATGTGTGTGTATGTGTTTGAGTGTGTGAGTGTGCGAGTGCGTGTGAGTGTGTGTGTGAGAACGTGTGCATGTGTGTGTGAGAGTTTGTGTTTGTGTGCGTGTGTGTGTATGTGTGTGTGTGTGACAGTGTGTGTGTGAGTGTGCGTGTGTGAGAGTGTGTGAGAGTGTGTGTGTGTATGTGTGTGTGTGAGTGAGTGTGTGTATGTGTGTGTGTGAGTGAGTGTGTGTGAGAGAGAGTGTGTGTGTGAGTTTGTGTGTGAGTGTGTGTGTGTGTTTGTGTGTGAGTCTGAGTGTGTATGTGAGTGTGTGTGTGCGAGTGTATGTGTAAGAGTGTGTCTGTGTGTGTTATGTGTGATGTGTGAGTGTGTGTGAGAGTATGTGTGAGTGTGTGTGTGTGCAAGAGA
>NW_028270183.1:12604787-12617287 GCF_037043375.1 Chiloscyllium plagiosum
TGTTTGTGTGAGTGTGTGTGAGAGAGTGTATGTATGTGTGTGAGTGTGTGTGTGTGAGTGTGAGTGTTTGTGTATGTGTGTGTTGTGTGTGTGTGAGTGTGTGTGAGAGTGTGTGTGGGTGTATGTGAATGCATGTCTGTGGGAATGTGTGTGTGTTTGAGTGTGTGTGAGAGTGTGTGTGTGAGTGTGTGTGTGTGAGTGCGTGTGTGAGTGGGTGGGTGTGTGTGTGAGAGTATGTGTGGATGTTTGTGTGTGTGTGTGTGTGTGAGAGTGTGTGTGAGTGTGTGTGAGAGTGTGTGGGAGTGTGTGTGTGAGAGTGTGTGTGTGAGAGGGTGCGTGGATGTGAGTGTGTGTGCAAGTGTGTGTTTGTGAAATTATGTGTGTGAGAGTGTGTGTGTGAGAGAGTGTATGTGTGCATGTGAGTGTGTGTGTATGTGTGTGTGAGAGAATGTGTGTGTGTGTCTGTGTGTGCGTGTGAGTGTGTGTGGTGAGAGTGTGGGTGTGTGTGTGAGTGTGTGTGCGTGAGTGTGTGTGAGAGTGTGTGTGAGTGTGTGAGTGTGTGTGAGTGTGTGTGGAGAGAGTGTGTGTGTGTGGGTGGGTGTGAATGTGCGTGTGTGTGTGAGAGAGTGTGTGAGAGTTTGTATGTGAGTGTATGTGAGTGTGTATGTGTGTGTGTGGTTTGTGTGTGTGAGTGTGTGTGTGAGAGTGTGTGCATGTGAGTGTGTGTGTGGGTGTGAGTGCGTGTGTGTGTGTGTGAGAGAGAGTGTGCATGTGAGTGTGTGTGTGAGAGTGTGTGCGTGAGTGTGTGTGTGCATGTGTGTGTGTGAGTTTGTGTTTGTATGTGTGCGTGTGAACGTGTGTGTGAGTGTGTGTGGGCAAGTGTGTGTGAGTGTGAGTGTGTGTGTGAGTGCGTATGTGTGAGTGTGTGAGTGTGTCCGTGTGTGGGGGGAGTGTGTGTGTGCGTGTATGTGAGGGGAATGTGTGTGTGTGTGTGTGAGTGTGTGTGTGTGAGTGTGTGAGTGTGTGTGCGGGGGGAGTGTGTGTGTGTGAGTGAGTGTGTGTGAGAGTTTGTGTGTGAGTGTGTGTGTGAGAGTGTGTGTGGGGGGAGTGTGTGTGTGTGAGTGAGAGTGTGTGTGTATGTGGGGGGATTGTGAGTGTCCTGGTGTGTGTGTGTGTGAGAGTGTGTGTGGGTGTGAGTGTGTGTGATTGTGTGCGTGTGTGAGAGTGTGTGTGTGTGAGTGTGTGTGCGTGTGTGAGAGTGTGTGTGCGAGAGAGTGCATGTATGTGTGTGTGAGTGCGTGTGTATGTGTGTGAGTGTGTATGTGTGTGTGAGAGAATGTGAGTGTGTGAGTGTGTGTGTGAGAATGTGAAAGTGTGTGTGTGCGAGTGTGTGTGAGTGTGAGTGTGTGTGTTTGAGTGTGTGTGAGAGTGTGTGTATGTGAGTGTGTGTGTGAGTGGGTGTGTGTGTGAGTGTGTGAGTTTGAGTGTGCGTGTGAGATTGTGTGCACGTGAGAGAGTGTGTGTGAGTGTGTGTGTGTTAGTGTATGTGTGAGACTGTGTGTGACGGTGTGTGCAATTGTGTGTGTGTGAGAGTGTGTGTGTGAGAGTGTGTGTGTGAGAGTGTGTGTGAGTGTGTGTGTGAGAGTGTGTGTGAGTGTGTGTATGTGAGTGTGTTTGTGTCAGTGTGTGTGTATGTGTGTGTGAGTGAGTGTGTGTGAGAGTGTGTGTGTGAGTGTTTCTGCGTGTGTGAGAGTGTGTGTGCGAGTGAGTGCGTGTATGTGTGTGTGTGAGTGTGTGTGTATGTGTGTGTGTGTGTGTGAGAGTGTGTGTGTGAGCGTGTGAGTGTGTGTGAGAGTTTGTGTGTGAGTGTGTGTGTGAGAGCGGGTGTGTGTGAGAGTTTGTGTGTGAGTGTGTGTGTGAGAGTGGGTGTGGGGGGGAGTGTGTGTGTGTGAGTGAGAGTGTGAGTGTGTGTGAGTGTGTGAGCGTGTGTGTGAGTGAGTGTGTGGGAGTGTGTGTGTGTGAGTGAGTATGTGTGAGAGTTTGTGTGTGAGTGTGTGTGTGAGAGTGGGTGTGGGGGGGAGTGTGTGTGTGTGTGTGAGTGAGAGTGTGTGTGTATGTGGGGGTGTGTGAGTGTGTGAGTGTGTGAGAGTGTGAGTGTGTGTGTGAGTGCGTATGTATGAGTGTGTCCGTGTGTGGGGGGAGTGTGTGTGTGTGTGCGTGTATGCGAGGGGAGTGTGTGTGTGTGAGTGTGTGAGTGTGTGTACGGGGGGAATGTGTGTGTGAGAGTGTGTGTGAGTGTGTGTGTGTGAGTGTGTGGGGTGAGCGTGAGAGTGTGTGTGTGAGAGAGTGTGTATGTGTGTGTGTGAGAGTGTGTGTGCGTGTGTGAGAGTGTGTGTGTGTGTGAGTGTGTGTGTGAGTGTGTGTGTCTGTGAGACTGTGTGTGTGAGAGTGTGTGTGTGTTTTTGAGCGTCTGTGTGAGAATGTGTGTGGGTGTGAGTGTGTGTGTCAGTGTGTGTGAGAGGGTGTGTGTGTATATGTGGATGTGAGAGTGTGTGTGTGTATGTGAGTGCATGTGTGTGGGAATGGGTGTGTGTGTGAGTGTGTGTGTGAATGTGTGTGAGTGCGTGTGTGAGTGGGTGTGTGTGTGAGTGGGTGTGAGTCTGAGTGTGTGTGTGTGAGAGTATGTGTGCGAGTGTGTGTATGTTTGTGTGTGTGAGAGTGTGTGCGTGAGTGTGTGTGTGCATGCGTGAGTGTGTGAGTTTGTGTGTGTATGTGTGTGTGAGAAAGCGTGTGTGAGTGTGTGTGTGAGAGTGTGTGTGAGTGTGTGTATGAGAGTGTGTGTGTTTGAGTGTGTGTGAGAGTGTGTGTATGTGAGTGTGTGTGTGTGAGTGCGTGTGTGAGTGGGTGTGAGTCTGAGTGTGTGTGTGAGAGTGTGTGCGTGTGAGAGTGTGTGTGTGCATGTATGTGTGTGTTAGTGTATGTGTGAGACTGTATGTGACTGTGTGTGCGATTGTGTGTGTGAGAGAGTGTGTGTATGAGAGTGTGTGTGAGTGTGTGTGTATGTGTGTGTGTGAGATAGTGTGTGTGAGTGTGTGTGTGAGAGAGTGTGTGTGTGAGGGTGTGGGTGTATGTGCGTGTGAGTGTGAGTGTGTGTGAGTGCGTGTGTGAGTGTGTTTGTGTGAGTGTGTGTGTATGTGTGTGAGTGAGTGTGTGCGAGAGAGTGCGTGTATGTGTGTGTCTGAGTGTGTGTGTGTATGTGTGTGTGTGAGAGTGTGAGTGTGTGTGTGAGTGCATATGTGCGAGTGTGAGTGTGTCCGTGTGTGTGAGTGTGTGAGTGTGTGTGCGGGGGAGGTTGTGTGTGTGAGAGCGTGTGTGAGTGTGTGTGTGCGTGTGTTTGTGTGTGTGTGTGAGTGTGTTTGTGAGTGTGTGTGAGAGAGTGTGTGTGTGAGTGTGTGTGTGAGTGTGCATGTGAGTTTGTGTGTGTGTGTGTGTCTGTGAGACTGTGTGTGTGAGTGTGCGTGTGAGTTTGTGTGTGTGTGTGAGTGTGTCTGTGAGACTGTGTTTGTGAGAGTGTGTGTGTGTTTTTGAGTGTGTGTGAGAGTGTGTGTGGGTGTAAGTGTTTGTGTGTGAGAGTGTGTGTGTGTATGTGTGTGTGTGTGTGTATGTGAATGCATGTGTGTGGGAATGTGTGTGGTGCGTGTGTGTGTGAGAGTGTGTGTGAGTGTGTGTGTGAGTGTATGTGTGTATGTGTGTGTGCGAGTGTATGTGTGTGTGAGAGAGTGTGTGCGTGTGTGAGTGTGTGTGGGAGTGTGTGTGTGTGCATGTGTGCGTGTGAAAGTGTGTGTGAGAGTGTGTGTGTGTATGTGTGTCTGTGAGAGTGTGTGTGTGTATGTGAGCGCATGTGCGTGGGAATGTGTGTGTGAGAGTGCGTGTGTGTATGTGTGTGTGTGAGAGTGTGTGTGTGTGTGAGAGTGTGTGTGTGAGTGTGTGTGTGTATGTGAGACTGTATGTGTGTGTGTGTATATGTGTATGTGTGTGTGAGACTGTATGTGTGTGTGTGTGAGTGTGTGTGTGAGTGTGAGTGTGCGTGTGAGTGCGTATGTGTGAGTGTGTGAGTGTGTCCATGTGCGGGGGGAGTGTGTGTGTGTGTGTGTGTGTATGTGTGGGGAGTGTGTGTGTGTGTGTGTGTGCGGGGGAAGTTTGGTGTGTGAGAGTGTGTGTGTGTGTGAGTGTGTGGGGTGAGTGTGAGAGTGTGTGTGTTAGAGAGTGTGTGCGTGTGAATGTGTGTGTGTGAGTGTGTGTGTGAGAGTGTATGCGGGTGCGTGTGTGAGAGTGTGTGGGTATGAGTGTGTGTGTGTGAGTGTGTGTGAGAATGTGTGTGTGCATGTGTGTATGTGAGAGTGTGTGTGTGTGTATGTGAGTGCATGTGTGTGGGAATGTGTGTGCGTGAGTGTGTGTGTGAGAGAGTGTGTGTGTGAGGGTGTGGGTGTATGTGCGTGTGAGTGCCTGTGTGTGTGTGTGAGTGTGTGTGTGAGTGTGTGTGAGTGCGTGTGTAAGTGTGTGTGTGTGAGTGCGTGTGTGAGTGGGTGTGTGTGTGTGTGTGTGAGTCTGAGTGTGTGTGAGAGTGTGTGCGTGTGAGAGTGTGTGTGTGAGTGTGTGTGTGTGTTAGTGTATGTGTGAGACTGTATGTGACTGTGTGTGCGATTGTGTGTGTGAGAGAGTGTGTGTATGAGAGTGTGTGTGAGTGTGTGTGTATGTGTGTGTGTGATAGTGTGTGTGTGAGAGAGTGTGTGTGAGGGTGTGGGTGTATGTGCGTGTGAGTGCGTGTGTGTGTGTGTGAGTGCGTGTGAGTGTGTGTGTGCGTGGGTGTGTGTGAGTCTGAGTGTGTGTGTGTGAGAGTATGTGTGCGAGTGTGTGTATGTTTGTGTGTGTGAGTGTGTGTGTGTGTGAGTATGTGTGCGAGTGTGTGTATGTTTGTGTGTGTGTGTGTGTCTGTGAAAGTGTGTGTGAGTGCATATGTGAGTGTGTGTGAGTGTGTGTGTGTGAGTGTGTTTGTGTGAGTGTGTGTGTATGTATGTGTGGTGAGAGAGTGTGTGTATGTGTGTGTGTGTCTGCGTGAGTGTGTGTGAGAGTGTGTGTGTGAGTGTGTGTGAGTGTGTGTGGTGAGAGTGTGTGTGTGGGTGTGAGTGCGTGTGTGTGTGTGTGAGAGAGAGGGTGTGTGAGAGTGTGTCTGTATGTGTGTGTGTGTGATAGTGGGTGTGAGTGTGTGTGTGAGAGAGTGTGTGTGAGGGTGTGGGTGTATGTGCGTGTGAGTGTGTGTGTGTGTGTGAGTGTGTGAGAGTGTGTGTGTGAGTGTTTCTGCGTGTGTGAGAGTGTGTGTGCGAGTGAGTGCGTGTATGTGTGTGTGTGAGTGCGTGTGTATGTGTGTGTGTGTGTGTGTGAGAGTGTGTGTGTGAGCATGTGAGTGTGTGTGAGAGTTTGTGTGTGAGTGTGTGTGTGAGAGCGGGTGTGTGTGAGAGTTTGTGTGTGAGTGTGTGTGTGAGAGTGGGTGTGGGGGGGAGTGTGTGTGAGTGAGAGTGTGAGTGTGTGTGAGTGTGTGAGCGTGTGTGTGAGTGAGTGTGTGGGAGTGTGTGTGTGTGAGTGAGTATGTGTGAGAGTTTGTGTGTGAGTGTGTGTGTGAGAGTGGGTGTGGGGGGGAGTGTGTGTGTGTGTGTGTGTGAGTGAGAGTGTGTGTGTATGTGGGGGTGTGTGAGTGTGTGAGAGTGTGAGTGTGTGTGTGAGTGCGTATGTATGAGTGTGTCCGTGTGTGGGGGGAGTGTGTGTGTGTGTGCGTGTATGCGAGGGGAGTGTGTGTGTGTGAGTGTGTGAGTGTGTGTACGGGGGGAATGTGTGTGTGAGAGTGTGTGTGAGTGTGTGTGTGTGAGTGTGTGGGGTGAGCGTGAGAGTGTGTGTGTGAGAGAGTGTGTATGTGTGTGTGAGAGTGTGTGTGCGTGTGTGAGAGTGTGTGTGTGTGTGAGTGTGTGTGTGAGTGTGTGTGTCTGTGAGACTGTGTTTGTGAGAGTGTGTGTGTGTTTTTGAGCGTCTGTGTGAGAGTGTGTGTGGGTGTGAGTGTGTGTGTCAGTGTGTGTGAGAGGGTGTGTGTGTATATGTGGATGTGAGAGTGTGTGTGTGTATGTGAGTGCATGTGTGTGGGAATGGGTGTGTGTGTGAGTGTGTGTGTGAATGTGTGTGAGTGCGTGTGTGAGTGGGTGTGTGTGTGAGTGGGTGTGAGTCTGAGTGTGTGTGTGTGAGAGTATGTGTGCGAGTGTGTGTATGTTTGTGTGTGCGAGAGTGTGTGCGTGAGTGTGTGTGTGCATGCGTGAGTGTGTGAGTTTGTGTGTGTATGTGTGTGTGAGAAAGTGTGTGTGAGTGTGTGTGTGAGAGTGTGTGTGAGTGTGTGTATGAGAGTGTGTGTGTTTGAGTGTGTGTGAGAGTGTGTGTATGTGAGTGTGTGTGTGTGAGTGCGTGTGTGAGTGGGTGTGTGTGTGTGTGTGTGTGAGTCTGAGTGTGTGTGTGAGAGTGTGTGCGTGTGAGAGTGTGTGTGTGCATGTATGTGTGTGTTAGTGTATGTGTGAGACTGTATGTGACTGTGTGTGCGATTGTGTGTGTGAGAGAGTGTGTGTATGAGAGTGTGTGTGAGTGTGTGTGTATGTGTGTGTGTGATAGTGTGTGTGAGTGTGTGTGTGAGAGAGTGTGTGTGTGAGGGTGTGGGTGTATGTGCGTGTGAGTGTGAGTGTGTGTGAGTGCGTGTGTGAGTGTGTTTGTGTGAGTGTGTGTGTATGTGTGTGAGTGAGTGTGTGCGAGAGAGTGCGTGTATGTGTGTGTCTGAGTGTGTGTGTGTATGTGTGTGTGTGAGAGTGTGAGTGTGTGTGTGAGTGCATATGTGCGAGTGTGAGTGTGTCCGTGTGTGTGAGTGTGTGAGTGTGTGTGCGGGGGAGGTTGTGTGTGTGAGAGCGTGTGTGAGTGTGTGTGTGTGTGTGTGTGCGTGTGTTTGTGTGTGTGTGTGAGTGTGTTTGTGAGTGTGTGTGTGAGAGAGTGTGTGTGTGAGTGTGTGTGTGAGTGTGCATGTGAGTGTGTGTGTGAGTGTGCATGTGAGTTTGTGTGTGTGTGTGTGTCTGTGAGACTGTGTGTGTGAGTGTGCGTGTGAGTGTGTGTGTGTGTGTGAGTGTGTCTGTGAGTCTGTGTTTGTGAGAGTGTGTGTGTGTTTTTGAGTGTGTGTGAGAGTGTGTGTGGGTGTAAGTGTTTGTGTGTGAGAGTGTGTGTGTGTATGTGTGTGTGTGTGTGTGTATGTGAATGCATGTGTGTGGGAATGTGTGTGGTGCGTGTGTGTGTGAGAGTGTGTGTGAGTGTGTGTGTGAGTGTATGTGTGTATGTGTGTGTGCGAGTGTATGTGTGTGTGAGAGAGTGTGTGCGTGTGTGAGTGTGTGTGGGAGTGTGTGTGTGTGCATGTGTGCGTGTGAAAGTGTGTGTGAGAGTGTGTGTGTGAGAGTGTGTGTGTGTATGTGAGCGCATGTGCGTGGGAATGTGTGTGTGAGAGTGCGTGTGTGTATGTGTGTGTGTGAGAGTGTGTGTGAGAGTGTGTGTGTGTGTGAGTGTGTGTGTGTATGTGAGACTGTATGTGTGTGTGTGTATATGTGTATGTGTGTGTGAGACTGTATGTGTGTGTGTGTGAGTGTGTGTGTGAGTGCGAGTGTGCGTGTGAGTGTGTGAGTGTGTCCATGTGCGGGGGGAGTGTGTGTGTGTGTGTGTATGTGTGGGGAGTGTGTGTGTGTGAGTGTGTGTGTGTGTGTGAGTGTGTGTGCGGGGGAAGTTTGGTGTGTGAGAGTGTGTGTGTGTGTGAGTGTGTGGGGTGAGTGTGAGAGTGTGTGTGTTAGAGAGTGTGTGCGTGTGAATGTGTGTGTGTGAGTGTGTGTGTGAGAGTGTATGCGGGTGCGTGTGTGAGAGTGTGTGGGTGTGAGTGTGTGTGTGTGAGTGTGTGTGAGAATGTGTGTGTGCATGTGTGTATGTGAGAGTGTGTGTGTGTGTATGTGAGTGCATGTGTGTGGGAATGTGTGTGCGTGAGTGTGTGTGTGAGAGAGTGTGTGTGTGAGGGTGTGGGTGTATGTGCGTGTGAGTGCCTGTGTGTGTGTGTGAGTGTGTGTGTGAGTGTGTGTGAGTGCGTGTGTAAGTGTGTGTGTGTGAGTGCGTGTGTGAGTGGGTGTGTGTGTGTGAGTCTGAGTGTGTGTGAGAGTGTGTGCGTGTGAGAGTGTGTGTGTGAGTGTGTGTGTGTGTTAGTGTATGTGTGAGACTGTATGTGACTGTGTGTGCGATTGTGTGTGTGAGAGAGTGTGTGTATGAGAGTGTGTGTGAGTGTGTGTGTATGTGTGTGTGTGATAGTGTGTGTGTGAGAGAGTGTGTGTGAGGGTGTGGGTGTATGTGCGTGTGAGTGCGTGTGTGTGTGTGTGAGTGCGTGTGAGTGTGTGTGTGCGTGTGAGAGTGTGTGTGTGAGTGTGTGTGTGTGTTAGTGTATGTGTGAGACTGTATGTGACTGTGTGTGCGATTGTGTGTGTGAGAGAGTGTGTGTATGAGAGTGTGTGTGAGTGTGTGTGTATGTGTGTGTGTGATAGTGTGTGTGTGAGAGAGTGTGTGTGAGGGTGTGGGTGTATGTGCGTGTGAGTGCGTGTGTGTGTGTGTGAGTGCGTGTGTGCGTGGGTGTGTGTGAGTCTGAGTGTGTGTGTGTGAGAGTATGTGTGCGAGTGTGTGTATGTTTGTGTGTGTGAGTGTGTGTGTGTGTGTGAGTATGTGTGCGAGTGTGTGTATGTTTGTGTGTGTGTGTGTGTCTGTGAAAGTGTGTGTGAGTGCATATGTGAGTGTGTGTGAGTGTGTGTGTGTGAGTGTGTTTGTGTGAGTGTGTGTGTATGTATGTGTGGTGAGAGAGTGTGTGTATGTGTGTGTGTGTGTGTGCGTGAGTGTGTGTGAGAGTGTGTGTGTGAGTGTGTGTGAGTGTGTGTGGTGAGAGTGTGTGTGTGGGTGTGAGTGCGTGTGTGTGTGTGTGAGAGAGAGTGTGTGTGAGAGTGTGTCTGTATGTGTGTGTGTGTGATAGTGGGTGTGAGTGTGTGTGTGAGAGAGTGTGTGTGAGGGTGTGGGTGTATGTGCGTGTGAGTGTGTGTGTGTGTGTGAGTGTGTGTGAGTGTGTGTGTGCGTGGGTGTGTGTGAGTCTGAGTGTGTGTGTGAGAGTCTGTGTGCGAGTGTGTGTATGTTTGTGTGTGTGAGTGTGTGTGTGTGAGAGTGTGTGTGAGAGTGTGTGTGAGTGCGTATGTGAGTGTGTGTGAGTGTGTGTATGTGAGTGTGTTTGTGTGAGTGTGTGTGTATGTGTGTATGAGTGAGTGTGTGTGAGAGTGTGTGTGTGAGTGTTTCTGCGTGTGTGAGTGTGTGTGCGAGAGAGTGCGTGTATATGTGTGTGTGAGTGTGTGTGTGAGAGTGTGTGTGTGTGTGAGAGTGTGTGTGTGAGTGTGTGTGTGTGTTTGAGTGTGTGTGAGAGTGTGTGTATGTGAGTGTGTGTGTGAGTGGGTGTGTGTGTGAGTGTGTGAGCTTGAGTGTGCGTGTGAGAGTGTGTGCGCGTGAGAGAGTGTGTGTGAGTGTGTGTGTGTTAGTGTATATGTGAGACTGTGTGTGACGGTGTGTGCAATTGTGTGTGTGTGAGAGTGTGTGTGTGAGAGTGTGTGTGTGAGAGTGTGTGTGAGTGTGTGTGTGAGAGTGTGTGTGAGTGTGTGTATGTGAGTGTGTTTGTGTCAGTGTGTGTGTATGTGTGTATGAGTGAGTGTGTGTGAGAGTGTGTGTGTGAGTGTTTCTGCGTGTGTGAGAGTGTGTGTGCGAGTGAGTGCGTGTATGTGTGTGTGTGAGTGTGTGTGTATGTGTGTGTGTGTGTGTGTGAGAGTGTGTGTGTACGTGGGGGTGTGTGAGTGTGTGAGAGTGTGAGTGTGTGTGTGAGTGCGTATGTATGAGTGTGTCCGTGTGTGGGGGGAGTGTGTGTGTGTGTGCGTGTATGCGAGGGGAGTGTGTGTGTGTGAGTGTGTGAGTGTGTGTACGGGGGGAATGTGTGTGTGAGAGTGTGTGTGAGTGTGTGTGTGTGAGTGTGTGGGGTGAGCGTGAGAGTGTGTGTGTGAGAGAGTGTGTATGTGTGTGTGAGAGTGTGTGTGCGTGTGTGAGAGTGTGTGTGTGTGTGAGTGTGTGTGTGAGTGTGTGTGTCTGTGAGACTGTGTGTGTGAGAGTGTGTGTGTGTTTTTGAGCGTCTGTGTGAGAGTGTGTGTGGGTGTGAGTGTGTGTGTCAGTGTGTGTGAGAGGGTGTGTGTGTATATGTGGATGTGAGAGTGTGTGTGTGTATGTGAGTGCATGTGTGTGGGAATGGGTGTGTGTGTGAGTGTGTGTGTGAATGTGTGTGAGTGCGTGTGTGAGTGGGTGTGTGTGTGAGTGGGTGTGAGTCTGAGTGTGTGTGTGTGAGAGTATGTGTGCGAGTGTGTGTATGTTTGTGTGTGTGAGAGTGTGTGCGTGAGTGTGTGTGTGCATGCGTGAGTGTGTGAGTTTGTGTGTGTATGTGTGTGTGAGAAAGTGTGTGTGAGTGTGTGTGTGAGAGTGTGTGTGAGTGTGTGTATGAGAGTGTGTGTGTTTGAGTGTGTGTGAGAGTGTGTGTATGTGAGTGTGTGTGTGTGAGTGCGTGTGTGAGTGGGTGTGTGTGTGTGTGTGTGAGTCTGAGTGTGTGTGTGAGAGTGTGTGCGTGTGAGAGTGTGTGTGTGCATGTATGTGTGTGTTAGTGTATGTGTGAGACTGTATGTGACTGTGTGTGCGATTGTGTGTGTGAGAGAGTGTGTGTATGAGAGTGTGTGTGAGTGTGTGTGTATGTGTGTGTGTGATAGTGTGTGTGAGTGTGTGTGTGAGAGAGTGTGTGTGTGAGGGTGTGGGTGTATGTGCGTGTGAGTGTGAGTGTGTGTGAGTGCGTGTGTGAGTGTGTTTGTGTGAGTGTGTGTGTATGTGTGTGAGTGAGTGTGTGCGAGAGAGTGCGTGTATGTGTGTGTCTGAGTGTGTGTGTGTATGTGTGTGTGTGTGAGTGTGTGTGTGAGTGCATATGTGCGAGTGTGAGTGTGTCCGTGTGTGTGAGTGTGTGAGTGTGTGTGCGGGGGAGGTTGTGTGTGTGAGAGCGTGTGTGAGTGTGTGTGTGTGTGTGTGTGCGTGTGTTTGTGTGTGTGTGTGAGTGTGTTTGTGAGTGTGTGTGTGAGAGAGTGTGTGTGTGAGTGTGTGTGTGAGTGTGCATGTGAGTTTGTGTGTGTGTGTGTGTCTGTGAGACTGTGTGTGTGAGTGTGCGTGTGAGTGTGTGTGTGTGTGTGAGTGTGTCTGTGAGTCTGTGTTTGTGAGAGTGTGTGTGTGTTTTTGAGTGTGTGTGAGAGTGTGTGTGGGTGTAAGTGTTTGTGTGTGAGAGTGTGTGTGTGTATGTGTGTGTGTGTGTGTGTATGTGAATGCATGTGTGTGGGAATGTGTGTGGTGCGTGTGTGTGTGAGAGTGTGTGTGAGTGTGTGTGTGAGTGTATGTGTGTATGTGTGTGTGCGAGTGTATGTGTGTGTGAGAGAGTGTGTGCGTGTGTGAGTGTGTGTGGGAGTGTGTGTGTGTGCATGTGTGCGTGTGAAAGTGTGTGTGAGAGTGTGTGTGTGTATGTGTGTCTGTGAGAGTGTGTGTGTGTATGTGAGCGCATGTGCGTGGGAATGTGTGTGTGAGAGTGCGTGTGTGTATGTGTGTGTGTGAGAGTGTGTGTGAGAGTGTGTGTGTGTGTGAGTGTGTGTGTGTATGTGAGACTGTATGTGTGTGTGTGTATATGTGTATGTGTGTGTGAGACTGTATGTGTGTGTGTGTGAGTGTGTGTGTGAGTGTGAGTGTGCGTGTGAGTGTGTGAGTGTGTCCATGTGCGGGGGGAGTGTGTGTGTGTGTGTGTATGTGTGGGGAGTGTGTGTGTGTGAGTGTGTGTGTGTGTGTGAGTGTGTGTGCGGGGGAAGTTTGGTGTGTGAGAGTGTGTGTGTGTGTGAGTGTGTGGGGTGAGTGTGAGAGTGTGTGTGTTAGAGAGTGTGTGCGTGTGAATGTGTGTGTGTGAGTGTGTGTGTGAGAGTGTATGCGGGTGCGTGTGTGAGAGTGTGTGGGTGTGAGTGTGTGTGTGTGAGTGTGTGTGAGAATGTGTGTGTGCATGTGTGTATGTGAGAGTGTGTGTGTGTGTATGTGAGTGCATGTGTGTGGGAATGTGTGTGCGTGAGTGTGTGTGTGAGAGAGTGTGTGTGTGAGGGTGTGGGTGTATGTGCGTGTGAGTGCCTGTGTGTGTGTGTGAGTGTGTGTGTGAGTGTGTGTGAGTGCGTGTGTAAGTGTGTGTGTGTGAGTGCGTGTGTGAGTGGGTGTGTGTGTGTGTGAGTCTGAGTGTGTGTGAGAGTGTGTGCGTGTGAGAGTGT
>NW_028270183.1:12619787-12622287 GCF_037043375.1 Chiloscyllium plagiosum
TATGTTTGTGTGTGTGAGAGTGTGTGCGTGAGTGTGTGTGTGCATGCGTGAGTGTGTGAGTTTGTGTGTGTATGTGTGTGTGAGAAAGTGTGTGTGAGTGTGTGTGTGAGAGTGTGTGTGAGTGTGTGTATGAGAGTGTGTGTGTTTGAGTGTGTGTGAGAGTGTGTGTATGTGAGTGTGTGTGTGTGAGTGCGTGTGTGAGTGGGTGTGTGTGTGTGTGTGTGTGAGTCTGAGTGTGTGTGTGAGAGTGTGTGCGTGTGAGAGTGTGTGTGTGCATGTATGTGTGTGTTAGTGTATGTGTGAGACTGTATGTGACTGTGTGTGCGATTGTGTGTGTGAGAGAGTGTGTATATGAGAGTGTGTGTGAGTGTGTGTGTATGTGTGTGTGTGATAGTGTGTGTGAGTGTGTGTGTGAGAGAGTGTGTGTGTGAGGGTGTGGGTGTATGTGCGTGTGAGTGTGAGTGTGTGTGAGTGCGTGTGTGAGTGTGTTTGTGTGAGTGTGTGTGTATGTGTGTGAGTGAGTGTGTGCGAGAGAGTGCGTGTATGTGTGTGTCTGAGTGTGTGTGTGTATGTGTGTGTGTGAGAGTGTGAGTGTGTGTGTGAGTGCATATGTGCGAGTGTGAGTGTGTCCGTGTGTGTGAGTGTGTGAGTGTGTGTGCGGGGGAGGTTGTGTGTGTGAGAGCGTGTGTGAGTGTGTGTGTGTGTGTGTGCGTGTGTTTGTGTGTGTGTGTGAGTGTGTTTGTGAGTGTGTGTGTGAGAGAGTGTGTGTGTGAGTGTGTGTGTGAGTGTGCATGTGAGTTTGTGTGTGTGTGTGTGTCTGTGAGACTGTGTGTGTGAGTGTGCGTGTGAGTTTGTGTGTGTGTGTGAGTGTGTCTGTGAGACTGTGTTTGTGAGAGTGTGTGTGTGTTTTTGAGAGTGTGTGTGGGTGTAAGTGTTTGTGTGTGAGAGTGTGTGTGTGTATGTGTGTGTGTGTGTGTATGTGAATGCATGTGTGTGGGAATGTGTGTGGTGCGTGTGTGTGTGAGAGTGTGTGTGAGTGTGTGTGTGAGTGTATGTGTGTATGTGTGTGTGCGAGTGTATGTGTGTGTGAGAGAGTGTGTGCGTGTGTGAGTGTGTGTGGGAGTGTGTGTGTGTGCATGTGTGCGTGTGAAAGTGTGTGTGAGAGTGTGTGTGTGTATGTGTGTCTGTGAGAGTGTGTGTGTGTATGTGAGCGCATGTGCGTGGGAATGTGTGTGTGAGAGTGCGTGTGTGTATGTGTGTGTGTGAGAGTGTGTGTGAGAGTGTGTGTGTGAGTGTGTGTGTGTATGTGAGACTGTATGTGTGTGTGTGTATATGTGTATGTGTGTGTGAGACTGTATGTGTGTGTGTGTGAGTGTGTGTGTGAGTGTGAGTGTGCGTGTGAGTGCGTATGTGTGAGTGTGTGAGTGTGTCCATGTGCGGGGGGAGTGTGTGTGTGTGTGTGTATGTGTGGGGAGTGTGTGTGTGTGAGTGTGTGTGTGTGTGTGAGTGTGTGTGCGGGGGAAGTTTGGTGTGTGAGAGTGTGTGTGTGTGTGAGTGTGTGGGGTGAGTGTGAGAGTGTGTGTGTTAGAGAGTGTGTGCGTGTGAATGTGTGTGTGTGAGTGTGTGTGTGAGAGTGTATGCGGGTGCGTGTGTGAGAGTGTGTGGGTGTGAGTGTGTGTGTGTGAGTGTGTGTGAGAATGTGTGTGTGCATGTGTGTATGTGAGAGTGTGTGTGTGTGTATGTGAGTGCATGTGTGTGGGAATGTGTGTGCGTGAGTGTGTGTGTGAGAGAGTGTGTGTGTGAGGGTGTGGGTGTATGTGCGTGTGAGTGCCTGTGTGTGTGTGTGTGAGTGTGTGTGAGTGCGTGTGTAAGTGTGTGTGTGTGAGTGCGTGTGTGAGTGGGTGTGTGTGTGTGTGAGTCTGAGTGTGTGTGAGAGTGTGTGCGTGTGAGAGTGTGTGTGTGAGTGTGTGTGTGTGTTAGTGTATGTGTGAGACTGTATGTGACTGTGTGTGCGATTGTGTGTGTGAGAGAGTGTGTGTATGAGAGTGTGTGTGAGTGTGTGTGTATGTGTGTGTGTGATAGTGTGTGTGTGAGAGAGTGTGTGTGAGGGTGTGGGTGTATGTGCGTGTGAGTGCGTGTGTGTGTGTGTGAGTGCGTGTGAGTGTGTGTGTGCGTGTGAGAGTGTGTGTGTGAGTGTGTGTGTGTGTTAGTGTATGTGTGAGACTGTATGTGACTGTGTGTGCGATTGTGTGTGTGAGAGAGTGTGTGTATGAGAGTGTGTGTGAGTGTGTGTGTATGTGTGTGTGTGATAGTGTGTGTGTGAGAGAGTGTGTGTGAGGGTGTGGGTGTATGTGCGTGTGAGTGCGTGTGTGTGTGTGTGAGTGCGTGTGTGCGTGGGTGTGTGTGAGTCTGAGTGTGTGTGTGTGAGAGTATGTGTGCGAGTGTGTGTATGTTTGTGTGTGTGAGTGTGTGTGTGTGTGTGAGTATGTGTGCGAGTGTG
>NW_028270183.1:12624787-12647287 GCF_037043375.1 Chiloscyllium plagiosum
TGTATGTGTGTGTCTGAGTGTGTGTGTGTATGTGTGTGTGTGAGAGTGTGAGTGTGTGTGTGAGTGCATATGTGCGAGTGTGAGTGTGTCCGTGTGTGTGAGTGTGTGAGTGTGTGTGCGGGGGAGGTTGTGTGTGTGAGAGCGTGTGTGAGTGTGTGTGTGTGTGTGTGCGTGTGTTTGTGTGTGTGTGTGAGTGTGTTTGTGAGTGTGTGTGTGAGAGAGTGTGTGTGTGAGTGTGTGTGTGAGTGTGCATGTGAGTTTGTGTGTGTGTGTGTGTCTGTGAGACTGTGTGTGTGAGTGTGCGTGTGAGTTTGTGTGTGTGTGTGAGTGTGTCTGTGAGACTGTGTTTGTGAGAGTGTGTGTGTGTTTTTGAGAGTGTGTGTGGGTGTAAGTGTTTGTGTGTGAGAGTGTGTGTGTGTATGTGTGTGTGTGTGTGTATGTGAATGCATGTGTGTGGGAATGTGTGTGGTGCGTGTGTGTGTGAGAGTGTGTGTGTGTGTGTGAGTGTATGTGTGTATGTGTGTGTGCGAGTGTATGTGTGTGTGAGAGAGTGTGTGCGTGTGTGAGTGTGTGTGGGAGTGTGTGTGTGTGCATGTGTGCGTGTGAAAGTGTGTGTGAGAGTGTGTGTGTGTATGTGTGTCTGTGAGAGTGTGTGTGTGTATGTGAGCGCATGTGCGTGGGAATGTGTGTGTGAGAGTGCGTGTGTGTATGTGTGTGTGTGAGAGTGTGTGTGAGAGTGTGTGTGTGAGTGTGTGTGTGTATGTGAGACTGTATGTGTGTATATGTGTATGTGTGTGTGAGACTGTATGTGTGTGTGTGTGAGTGTGTGTGTGAGTGTGAGTGTGCGTGTGAGTGCGTATGTGTGAGTGTGTGAGTGTGTCCATGTGCGGGGGGAGTGTGTGTGTGTGTGTGTATGTGTGGGGAGTGTGTGTGTGTGAGTGTGTGTGTGTGTGTGAGTGTGTGTGCGGGGGAAGTTTGGTGTGTGAGAGTGTGTGTGTGTGTGAGTGTGTGGGGTGAGTGTGAGAGTGTGTGTGTTAGAGAGTGTGTGCGTGTGAATGTGTGTGTGTGAGTGTGTGTGTGAGAGTGTATGCGGGTGCGTGTGTGAGAGTGTGTGGGTGTGAGTGTGTGTGTGTGAGTGTGTGTGAGAATGTGTGTGTGCATGTGTGTATGTGAGAGTGTGTGTGTGTGTATGTGAGTGCATGTGTGTGGGAATGTGTGTGCGTGAGTGTGTGTGTGAGAGAGTGTGTGTGTGAGGGTGTGGGTGTATGTGCGTGTGAGTGCCTGTGTGTGTGTGTGAGTGTGTGTGAGTGCGTGTGTAAGTGTGTGTGTGTGAGTGCGTGTGTGAGTGGGTGTGTGTGTGTGTGAGTCTGAGTGTGTGTGAGAGTGTGTGCGTGTGAGAGTGTGTGTGTGAGTGTGTGTGTGTGTTAGTGTATGTGTGAGACTGTATGTGACTGTGTGTGCGATTGTGTGTGTGAGAGAGTGTGTGTATGAGAGTGTGTGTGAGTGTGTGTGTATGTGTGTGTGTGATAGTGTGTGTGTGAGAGAGTGTGTGTGAGGGTGTGGGTGTATGTGCGTGTGAGTGCGTGTGTGTGTGTGTGAGTGCGTGTGTGCGTGGGTGTGTGTGAGTCTGAGTGTGTGTGTGTGAGAGTATGTGTGCGAGTGTGTGTATGTTTGTGTGTGTGAGTGTGTGTGTGTGTGAGTATGTGTGCGAGTGTGTGTATGTTTGTGTGTGTGTGTGTGTCTGTGAAAGTGTGTGTGAGTGTGTGTGTGTGAGTGTGTTTGTGTGAGTGTGTGTGTATGTATGTGTGGTGAGAGAGTGTGTGTGTGTGTGTGTGTGCGTGAGTGTGTGTGAGAGTGTGTGTGTGAGTGTGTGTGAGTGTGTGTGGTGAGAGTGTGTGTGTGGGTGTGAGTGCGTGTGTGTGTGTGTGAGAGAGAGTGTGTGTGAGAGTGTGTCTGTATGTGTGTGTGTGTGATAGTGGGTGTGAGTGTGTGTGTGAGAGAGTGTGTGTGAGGGTGTGGGTGTATGTGCGTGTGAGTGTGTGTGTGTGTGTGTGTGTGTGAGTGTGTGTGAGTGTGTGTGTGCGTGGGTGTGTGTGAGTCTGAGTGTGTGTGTGAGAGTCTGTGTGCGAGTGTGTGTATGTTTGTGTGTGTGAGTGTGTGTGTGTGAGAGTGTGTGTGAGAGTGTGTGTGAGTGCGTATGTGAGTGTGTGTGAGTGTGTGTATGTGAGTGTGTTTGTGTGAGTGTGTGTGTATGTGTGTATGAGTGAGTGTGTGTGAGAGTGTGTGTGTGAGTGTTTCTGCGTGTGTGAGTGTGTGTGCGAGAGAGTGCATGTATATGTGTGTGTGAGTGTGTGTGTGAGAGTGTGTGTGTGTGTGAGAGTGTGTGTGTGAGTGTGTGTGTGTGTTTGAGTGTGTGTGAGAGTGTGTGTATGTGAGTGTGTGTGTGAGTGGGTGTGTGTGTGAGTGTGTGAGCTTGAGTGTGCGTGTGAGAGTGTGTGCGCGTGAGAGAGTGTGTGTGAGTGTGTGTGTGTTAGTGTATATGTGAGACTGTGTGTGACGGTGTGTGCAATTGTGTGTGTGTGAGAGTGTGTGTGTGAGAGTGTGTGTGAGAGTGTGTGTGAGTGTGTGTGTGAGTGTGTGTGAGTGTGTGTATGTGAGTGTGTTTGTGTGAGTGTGTGTGTATGTGTGTGTGAGTGAGTGTGTGTGAGAGTGTGTGTGTGAGTGTTTCTGCGTTTGTGAGAGTGTGTGTGCGAGTGAGTGCGTGTATGTGTGTGTATGAGTGTGTGTGTATGTGTGTGTGTGTGTGTGAGAGTGTGAGTGTGTGTGAGAGTTTGTGTGTGAGAGCGGGTGTGTGTGAGAGTTTGTGTGTGAGTGTGTGTGTGAGAGTGGGTGTGGGGGGGAGTGTGTGTGTGTGAGTGAGAGTGTGAGTGTGTGTGTGTGTGTGAGCGTGTGTGTGAGTGAGTGTGTGGGAGTGTGTGTGTGTGAGTGAGTATGTGTGAGAGTTTGTGTGTGAGTGTGTGTGTGAGAGTGGGTGTGGGGGGGAGTGTGTGTGTGTGTGTGTGAGTGAGAGTGTGTGTGTATGTGGGGGTGTGTGAGTGTGTGAGTGTGTGAGAGTGTGAGTGTGTGTGTGAGTGCGTATGTATGAGTGTGTCCGTGTGTGGGGGGAGTGTGTGTGTGTGTGCGTGTATGCGAGGGGAGTGTGTGTGTGTGAGTGTGTGTACGGGGGGAATGTGTGTGTGAGAGTGTGTGTGAGTGTGTGTGTGTGAGTGTGTGGGGTGAGCGTGAGAGTGTGTGTGTGAGAGAGTGTGTATGTGTGTGTGTGAGAGTGTGTGTGCGTGTGTGAGAGTGTGTGTGTGTGTGAGTGTGTGTGTGAGTGTGTGTGTCTGTGAGACTGTGTGTGTGAGAGTGTGTGTGTGTTTTTGAGCGTCTGTGTGAGAGTGTGTGTGGGTGTGAGTGTGTGTGTCAGTGTGTGTGAGAGGGTGTGTGTGTATATGTGGATGTGAGAGTGTGTGTGTGTATGTGAGTGCATGTGTGTGGGAATGGGTGTGTGTGTGAGTGTGTGTGTGAATGTGTGTGAGTGCGTGTGTGAGTGGGTGTGTGTGTGAGTGGGTGTGAGTCTGAGTGTGTGTGTGTGAGAGTATGTGTGCGAGTGTGTGTATGTTTGTGTGTGTGAGAGTGTGTGCGTGAGTGTGTGTGTGCATGCGTGAGTGTGTGAGTTTGTGTGTGTATGCGTGTGTGAGAAAGTGTGTGTGAGTGTGTGTGTGAGAGTGTGTGTGAGTGTGTGTATGAGAGTGTGTGTGTTTGAGTGTGTGTGAGAGTGTGTGTATGTGAGTGTGTGTGTGTGAGTGCGTGTGTGAGTGGGTGTGTGTGTGTGTGTGAGTCTGAGTGTGTGTGTGAGAGTGTGTGCGTGTGAGAGTGTGTGTGTGCATGTATGTGTGTGTTAGTGTATGTGTGAGACTGTATGTGACTGTGTGTGCGATTGTGTGTGTGAGAGAGTGTGTGTATGAGAGTGTGTGTGAGTGTGTGTGTATGTGTGTGTGTGATAGTGTGTGTGAGTGTGTGTGTGAGAGAGTGTGTGTGAGGGTGTGGGTGTATGTGCGTGTGAGTGTGAGTGTGTGTGAGTGCGTGTGTGAGTGTGTTTGTGTGAGTGTGTGTGTATGTGTGTGAGTGAGTGTGTGCGAGAGAGTGCGTGTATGTGTGTGTCTGAGTGTGTGTGTGTATGTGTGTGTGTGAGAGTGTGAGTGTGTGTGTGAGTGCATATGTGCGAGTGTGAGTGTGTCCGTGTGTGTGAGTGTGTGAGTGTGTGTGCGGGGGAGGTTGTGTGTGTGAGAGCGTGTGTGAGTGTGTGTGTGTGTGTGTGTGTGCGTGTGTTTGTGTGTGTGTGTGAGTGTGTTTGTGAGTGTGTGTGTGAGAGAGTGTGTGTGTGAGTGTGTGTGTGAGTGTGCATGTGAGTTTGTGTGTGTGTGTGTGTCTGTGAGACTGTGTGTGTGAGTGTGCGTGTGAGTTTGTGTGTGTGTGTGAGTGTGTCTGTGAGACTGTGTTTGTGAGAGTGTGTGTGTGTTTTTGAGTGTGTGTGAGAGTGTGTGTGGGTGTAAGTGTTTGTGTATGAGAGTGTGTGTGTGTATGTGTGTGTGTGTGTGTGTATGTGAATGCATGTGTGTGGGAATGTGTGGTGCGTGTGTGTGTGAGAGTGTGTGTGAGTGTGTGTGTGAGTGTATGTGTGTATGTGTGTGTGCGAGTGTATGTGTGTGTGAGAGAGTGTGTGCGTGTGTGAGTGTGTGTGGGAGTGTGTGTGTGTGCATGTGTGCGTGTGAAAGTGTGTGTGAGAGTGTGTGTGTGTATGTGTGTCTGTGAGAGTGTGTGTGTGTATGTGAGCGCATGTGCGTGGGAATGTGTGTGTGAGAGTGCGTGTGTGTATGTGTGTGTGTGAGAGTGTGTGTGAGAGTGTGTGTGTGTGAGAGTGTGTGTGTGAGTGTGTGTGTGTATGTGAGACTGTATGTGTGTGTGTGTATATGTGTATGTGTGTGTGAGACTGTATGTGTGTGTGTGTGAGTGTGTGTGTGAGTGTGAGTGTGCGTGTGAGTGCGTATGTGTGAGTGTGTGAGTGTGTCCATGTGCGGGGGGAGTGTGTGTGTGTGTGTGTGTGTATGTGTGGGGAGTGTGTGTGTGTGAGTGTGTGTGTGTGTATGAGTGTGTGTGCGGGGGAAGTTTGGTGTGTGAGAGTGTGTGTGTGTGTGAGTGTGTGGGGTGAGTGTGAGAGTGTGTGTGTTAGAGAGTGTGTGCGTGTGAATGTGTGTGTGTGAGTGTGTGTGTGAGAGTGTATGCGGGTGCGTGTGTGAGAGTGTGTGGGTGTGAGTGTGTGTGTGTGAGTGTGTGTGAGAATGTGTGTGTGCGTGTGTGTATGTGAGAGTGTGTGTGTGTGTATGTGAGTGCATGTGTGTGGGAATGTGTGTGCGTGAGTGTGTGTGTGAGAGAGTGTGTGTGTGAGGGTGTGGGTGTATGTGCGTGTGAGTGCGTGTGTGTGTGTGTGAGTGCGTGTGAGTGTGTGTGTGCGTGGGTGTGTGTGAGTCTGAGTGTGTGTGTGTGAGAGTATGTGTGCGAGTGTGTGTGTGTGAGTATGTGTGCGAGTGTGTGTATGTTTGTGTGTGTGAGTGTGTGTCTGTGAAAGTGTGTGTGAGTGCATATGTGAGTGTGTGTGAGTGTGTGTGTGTGAGTGTGTTTGTGTGAGTGTGTGTGTATGTATGTGTGGTGAGAGAGTGTGTGTATGTGTGTGTGTGTGCGTGAGTGTGTGTGAGAGTGTGTGTGTGAGTGTGTGTGAGTGTGTGTGGTGAGAGTGTGTGTGTGGGTGTGAGTGCGTGTGTGTGAGAGAGAGTGTGTGTGTGAGAGTGTGTCTGTATGTGTGTGTGTGTGATAGTGGGTGTGAGTGTGTGTGTGAGAGAGTGTGTGTGAGGGTGTGGGTGTATGTGCGTGTGAGTGTGAGTGTGTGTGAGTGTGTGTGTGCGTGGGTGTGTGTGAGTCTGAGTGTGTGTGTGAGAGTCTGTGTGCGAGTGTGTGTATGTTTGTGTGTGTGAGTGTGTGTGTGTGAGAGTGTGTGTGAGAGTGTGTGTGAGTGCGTATGTGAGTGTGTGTGAGTGTGTGTATGTGAGTGTGTTTGTGTGAGTGTGTGTGTATGTGTGTATGAGTGAGTGTGTGTGAGAGTGTGTGTGTGAGTGTTTCTGCGTGTGTGAGAGTGTGTGTGCGAGAGAGTGCGTGTATATGTGTGTGTGAGTGTGTGTGTGAGAGTGTGTGTGTGTGTGAGAGTGTGTGTGTGAGTCTGTGTGTGTATGTGAGACTGTATGTGTGTGTGTGTATATGTGTATGTGTGTGTGAGACTGTATGTGTGTGTGTGAGAGTGTGTGTGTGAGTGTGAGTGTGCCTGTGAGTGCGTATGTGTGAGTGTGTGAGTGTGTCCATGTGCGGGGGGAGTGTGTGTGTGTGTGTGTATGTGTGGGGAGTGTGTGTGTGTGAGTGTGTGTGAGTGTGTGTGCGGGGGAAGTTTGGTGTGTGAGAGTGTGTGTGTGTGTGAGTGTGTGTGAGAGTGTGAGAGTGTGTGTGTTAGAGAGTGTGTGCGTGTGAATGTGTGTGTGTGAGTGTGTGTGTGAGAGTGTATGCGTGTGCGTGTGTGAGAGTGTGTGTGTGAGAGTGTGTGGGTGTGAGTGTGTGTGTGTGAGTGTGTGTGAGAATGTGTGTGTGCATGTGTGTATGTGAGAGTGTGTGTGTGTATGTGAGTGCATGTGTGTGGGAATGTGTGTGCGTGAGTGTGTGTGTGAGAGAGTGTGTGTGTGAGGGTGTGGGTGTATGTGCGTGTGAGTGCCTGTGAGTGTGTGTGTGAGTGTGTGTGAGTGCGTGTGTGAGTGTGTGTGTGTGTGTGAGAGTATGTGTGCGAGTGTGTGTATGTTTGTGTGTGTGAGTGTGTGTGAGAGTGTGTGAGAGTGCGTATGTGAGTGTGTGTGAGAGTGTGTGTGGGAGTGTGTGTGTGTCTGTGTGTGCGTGTGAGTGTGTGTGGTGAGAGTGTGTGTGTGTGAGTGTGTGTGCGTGAGTGTGTGTGAGAGTGTGTGTGTGAGTGTGTGTGAGAGTGTGTGTGTGAGTGTGTGTGAGTGTGTGCGGTGAGAGTGTGTGTGTGTGAGTGTGTGTGTGAGAGTGTGTCTGTATGTGTGTGTGTGATAGTGTGTGTGAGTGTGTGTGTGAGAGAGTGTGTGTGTGTGAGTGTGTGTGAGTGTGTGTGTGAGTGGGTGTGTGTGTGTGAGTGTGTGTGAGTCTGAGTGTGTGTGTGAGAGTCTGTGTGCGAGTGTGTGTATGTTTGTGTGTGTGAGTGCGTATGTGAGTGTGTGTGTATGTGTGTGTGTGAGACTGTATGTGTGTGTGTGTATGTGTATGTGTGTGTGTGAGACTGTATGTGTGTGTGTGAGTGTGTGTGTGAGAGTGTGAGTGTGAGTGTGTGTGTGAGTGTGTCTGTGTGTGGGGTGAGTGTGTGTGTGTGCGTGTATGTGAGGGGAGTGTGTGTGTGTGAGTGTGTGTGTGTGAGTGTGTGTGTGTGAGTGTGTGTGGTGAGAGTGTGTGTGTGGGTGTGAGTGCGTGTGTGTGTGTGTGAGAGAGTGTGTGTGTGTGAGTGTGTGTGTGAGAGTGTGTCTGTATGTGTGTGTGTGATAGTGTGTGTGAGTGTGTGTGTGAGAGAGTGTGTGTGTGAGGGTGTGGGTGTATGTGTGTGTGAGTGCGTGTGTGTGTGAGTGTGTGTGTGAGTGCGTGTGTGAGTGGGTGTGTGTGTGAGTGTGTGTGAGTCTGAGTGTGTGTGTGAGAGTATGTGTGCGAGTGTGTGTATGTTTGTGTGTGTGAGAGTGTGTGTGAGTGTGTGTGTGAGTGGGTGTGTGTGTGTGAGTGTGTGTGAGTCTGAGTGTGTGTGTGAGAGTCTGTGTGCGAGTGTGTGTATGTTTGTGTGTGTGAGTGTGTGTGTGAGTGCGTATGTGAGTGTGTGTGTGTATGTGTGTGTGTGAGACTGTATGTGTGTGTGTGTATGTGTATGTGTGTGTGTGAGAGACTGTATGTGTGTGTGTGAGTGTGTGTGTGAGAGTGTGTGTGTGTGAGTGTGTGTGTGAGTGTGTCTGTGTGTGGGGGGAGTGTGTGTGTGTGCGTGTATGTGAGGGGAGTGTGTGTGTGTGAGTGTGTGTGTGAGTGTGTGTGAGAGTGTGTGTGTGAGTGTGTGTGAGTGTGTGCGGTGAGAGTGTGTGTGTGTGTGTGTGAGTGTGTGTGTGTATGTGAGACTGTATGTGTGTGTGTGTATATGTGTATGTGTGTGTGAGACTGTATGTGTGTGTGTGAGAGTGTGTGTGTGAGTGCGTATGTGAGTGTGTGTGTATGTGTGTGTGTGAGACTGTATGTGTGTGTGTGTATGTGTATGTGTGTGTGTGAGACTGTATGTGTGTGTGTGAGTGTGTGTGTGAGAGTGTGTGTGTGAGTGTGAGTGTGTGTGTGAGTGTGTCTGTGTGTGGGGGGAGTGTGTGTGTGTGCGTGTATGTGAGGGGAGTGTGTGTGTGTGTGTGTGTGTGAGTGTGTGAGTGTGAGTGTGTGTGAGTGTGTGTGGTGAGAGTGTGTGTGTGGGTGTGAGTGCGTGTGTGTGTGTGTGAGAGAGAGTGTGTGTGTGAGTGTGTGTGTGAGAGTGTGTCTGTATGTGTGTGTGTGATAGTGTGTGTGAGTGTGTGTGAGAGAGTGTGTGTGTGAGGGTGTGGGTGTATGTGTGTGTGAGTGCGTGTGTGTGTGAGTGTGTGTGTGAGTGCGTGTGTGAGTGGGTGTGTGTGTGAGTGTGTGTGAGTCTGAGTGTGTGTGTGGGTGTGTGTGTGAGAGTGTGTGTGAGTGTGTGTGAGAGTGTGTGGGAGTGTGTGTGTGAGAGTGTGTGTGTGAGAGGGTGCGTGGATGTGAGTATGTGTGCAAGTGTGTGTTTGTGAAATTATGTATGTGAGAGTGTGTGTGTGAGAGAGTGTATGTGTGCATGTGAGTGTGTGTGTATGTGTGTGTGAGAGAATGTGTGTGTGTGTCTGTGTGTGCGTGTGAGTGTGTGTGGTGAGAGTGTGGGTGTGTGTGTGAGTGTGTGTGCGTGAGTGTGAGTGAGAGTGTGTGTGTGAGTGTGTGTGAGTGTGTGTGGAGAGAGTGTGTGTGTGTGGGTGGGTGTGAATGTGCGTGTGTGTGTGAGAGAGTGTGTGAGAGTTTGTATGTGAGTGTATGTGAGTGTGTATGTGTGTGTGTGGTTTGTGTGTGTGAGTGTGTGTGTGAGAGTGTGTGCATGTGAGTGTGTGTGTGGGTGTGAGTGCGTGTGTGTGTGAGAGAGAGTGTGCATGTGAGTGTGTGTGTGAGAGTGTGTGTGCGAGTGTGTGTGTTTGTGTGTGTGAGAGTGTGTGCGTGAGTGTGTGTGTGCATGTGTGTGTGTGAGTTTGTGTTTGTATGTGTGCGTGTGAACGTGTGTGTGAGTGTGTGTGGGCAAGTGTGTGTGAGTGTGTGTGTGAGTGCGTATGTGTGAGTGTGTGAGTGTGTCCGTGTGTGGGGGGAGTGTGTGTGTGTGCGTGTATGTGAGGGGAATGTGTGTGTGTGTGAGTGTGTGTGTGTGAGTGTGTGAGTGTGTGTGTGGGGGGAGTGTGTGTGTGTGAGTGAGTGTGTGTGAGAGTTTGTGTGTGAGTGTGTGTGTGAGAGTGTGTGTGGGGGGAGTGTGTGTGTGTGAGTGAGAGTGTGTGTGTATGTGGGGGGATTGTGAGTGTCCTGGTGTGTGTGTGTGTGAGAGTGTGTGTGGGTGTGAGTGTGTGTGATTGTGTGCGTGTGTGAGAGTGTGTGTGTGTGAGTGTGTGTGCGTGTGTGAGAGTGTGTGTGCGAGAGAGTGCATGTATGTGTGTGTGAGTGCGTGTGTATGTGTGTGAGTGTGTATGTGTGTGTGAGAGAATGTGAGTGTGTGAGTGTGTGTGTGAGAATGTGAAAGTGTGTGTGTGCGAGTGTGTGTGAGTGTGAGTGTGTGTGTTTGAGTGTGTGTGAGAGTGTGTGTATGTGAGTGTGTGTGTGAGTGGGTGTGTGTGTGAGTGTGTGAGTTTGAGTGTGCGTGTGAGAGTGTGTGCGCGTGAGAGAGTGTGTGTGAGTGTGTGTGTGTTAGTGTATGTGTGAGACTGTGTGTGACGGTGTGTGCAATTGTGTGTGTGTGAGAGTGTGTGTGTGAGAGTGTGTGTGTGAGAGTGTGTGTGAGTGTGTGTATGTGAGTGTGTTTGTGTGAGTGTGTGTGTATGTGTGTGTGAGTGAGTGTGTGTGAGAGTGTGTGTGTGAGTGTTTCTGCGTGTGTGAGAGTGTGTGTGCGAGTGAGTGCGTGTATGTGTGTGTGTGAGTGTGTGTGTATGTGTGTGTGAGAGTGTGTGTGTGAGCGTGTGAGTGTGTGTGAGAGTTTGTGTGTGAGTGTGTGTGTGAGAGCGGGTGTGTGTGAGAGTTTGTGTGTGAGTGTGTGTGTGAGAGTGGGTGTGGGGGGGAGTGTGTGTGTGTGAGTGAGAGTGTGAGTGTGTGTGAGTGTGTGAGCGTGTGTGTGAGTGAGTGTGTGGGAGTGTGTGTGTGTGAGTGAGTATGTGTGAGAGTTTGTGTGTGAGTGTGTGTGTGAGAGTGGGTGTGGGGGGAAGTGTGTGTGTGTGTGTGTGAGTGAGAGTGTGTGTGTATGTGGGGGTGTGTGAGTGTGTGAGTGTGTGAGAGTGTGAGTGTGTGTGTGAGTGCGTATGTATGAGTGTGTCCGTGTGCGAGGGGAGTGTGTGTGTGTGAGTGTGTGAGTGTGTGTACGGGGGGAATGTGTGTGTGAGAGTGTGTGTGAGTGTGTGTGTGTGAGTGTGTTGGGTGAGCGTGAGAGTGTGTGTGTGAGAGAGTGTGTATGTGTGTGTGTGCGTGTGTGAGAGTGTGTGTGTGTGTGAGTGTGTGTGAGAGTGTGTGTGTGTTTTTGAGCGTCTGTGTGAGAGTGTGTGTGGGTGTGAGTGTGTGTGTCAGTGTGTGTGAGAGGGTGTGTGTGTATATGTGGATGTGAGAGTGTGTGTGTGTATGTGAGTGCATGTGTGTGGGAATGGGTGTGTGTGTGAGTGTGTGTGTGAATGTGTGTGAGTGCGTGTGTGAGTGGGTGTGTGTGTGAGTGGGTGTGAGTCTGAGTGTGTGTGTGTGAGAGTATGTGTGCGAGTGTGTGTATGTTTGTGTGTGTGAGAGTGTGTGCGTGAGTGTGTGTGTGCATGCGTGAGTGTGTGAGTTTGTGTGTGTATGTGTGTGTGAGAAAGTGTGTGTGAGTGTGTGTGTGAGAGTGTGTGTGAGTGTGTGTATGAGAGTGTGTGTGTTTGAGTGTGTGTGAGAGTGTGTGTATGTGAGTGTGTGTGTGAGTGCGTGTGTGAGTGGGTGTGTGTGTGTGTGAGTCTGAGTGTGTGTGTGAGAGTGTGTGCGTGTGAGAGTGTGTGTGTGCATGTATGTGTGTGTTAGTGTATGTGTGAGACTGTATGTGACTGTGTGTGCGATTGTGTGTGTGAGAGAGTGTGTGTATGAGAGTGTGTGTGAGTGTGTGTGTATGTGTGTGTGTGATAGTGTGTGTGAGTGTGTGTGTGAGAGAGTGTGTGTGTGAGGGTGTGGGTGTATGTGCGTGTGAGTGTGAGTGTGTGTGAGTGCGTGTGTGAGTGTGTTTGTGTGAGTGTGTGTGTATGTGTGTGAGTGAGTGTGTGCGAGAGAGTGCGTGTATGTGTGTGTCTGAGTGTGTGTGTGTATGTGTGTGTGTGAGAGTGTGAGTGTGTGTGTGAGTGCATATGTGCGAGTGTGAGTGTGTCCGTGTATGTGAGTGTGTGAGTGTGTGTGCGGGTGAGGTTGTGTGTGTGAGAGCGTGTGTGAGTGTGTGTGTGTGTGTGTGTGCGTGTGTTTGTGTGTGTGTGTGAGTGTGTTTGTGAGTGTGTGTGTGAGAGAGTGTGTGTGTGAGTGTGTGTGTGAGTGTGCATGTGAGTTTGTGTGTGTGTGTGTGTCTGTGAGACTGTGTGTGTGAGTGTGCGTGTGAGTTTGTGTGTGTGTGTGAGTGTGTCTGTGAGACTGTGTTTGTGAGAGTGTGTGTGTGTTTTTGAGTGTGTGTGAGAGTGTGTGTGGGTGTAAGTGTTTGTGTGTGAGAGTGTGTGTGTGTATGTGTGTGTGTGTGTGTATGTGAATGCATGTGTGTGGGAATGTGTGTGGTGCGTGTGTGTGTGAGAGTGTGTGTGAGTGTGTGTGTGAGTGTATGTGTGTATGTGTGTGTGCGAGTGTATGTGTGTGTGAGAGAGTGTGTGCGTGTGTGAGTGTGTGTGGGAGTGTGTGTGTGTGCATGTGTGCGTGTGAAAGTGTATGTGAGAGTGTGTGTGTGTATGTGTGTCTGTGAGAGTGTGTGTGTATGTGAGCGCATGTGCGTGGGAATGTGTGTGTGAGAGTGCGTGTGTGTATGTGTGTGTGTGAGAGTGTGTGTGAGAGTGTGTGTGTGAGTGTGTGTGTGTATGTGAGACTGTATGTGTGTGTGTGTATATGTGTATGTGTGTGTGAGACTGTATGTGTGTGTGTGTGAGTGTGTGTGTGAGTGTGAGTGTGCGTGTGAGTGCGTATGTGTGAGTGTGTGAGTGTGTCCATGTGCGGGGGGAGTGTGTGTGTGTGTGTGTGTGTATGTGTGGGGAGTGTGTGTGTGTGAGTGTGTGTGTGTGTGTGAGTGTGTGTGCGGGGGAAGTTTGGTGTGTGAGAGTGTGTGTGTGTGTGTGAGTGTGTGGGGTGAGTGTGAGAGTGTGTGTGTTAGAGAGTGTGTGCGTGTGAATGTGTGTGTGTGAGTGTGTGTGTGAGAGTGTATGCGGGTGCGTGTGTGAGAGTGTGTGGGTGTGAGTGTGTGTGTGTGAGTGTGTGTGAGAATGTGTGTGTGCATGTGTGTATGTGAGTGTGTGTGTGTGTGTATGTGAGTGCATGTGTGTGGGAATGTGTGTGCGTGAGTGTGTGTGTGAGAGAGTGTGTGTGTGAGGGTGTGGGTGTATGTGCGTGTGAGTGCCTGTGTGTGTGTGTGAGTGTGTGTGTGAGTGTGTGTGAGTGCGTGTCTAAGTGTGTGTGTGTGTGTGAGTGTGTGTGTGAGTGTGTGTGAGTGCTTGTGTAAGTGTGTGTGTGTGAGTGCGTGTGTGAGTGGGTGTGTGTGTGTGTGTGTGTGTGTGTGAGTCTGAGTGTGTGTGAGAGTGTGTGCGTGTGAGAGTGTGTGTGTGAGTGTGTGTGTGTGTTAGTGTATGTGTGAGACTGTATGTGACTGTGTGTGCGATTGTGTGTGTGAGAGAGTGTGTGTATGAGAGTGTGTGTGAGTATGTGTGTGTGTGATAGTGTGTGTGTGAGAGAGTGTGTGTGAGGGTGTGGGTGTATGTGCGTGTGAGTGCGTGTGTGTGTGTGTGTGAGTGCGTGTGAGTGTGTGTGTGCGTGGGTGTGTGTGAGTCTGAGTGTGTGTGTGTGAGAGTATGTGTGCGAGTGTGTGTATGTTTGTGTGTGTGTGTGTGTGTGTGTGTGACTATGTGTGCGAGTGTGTGTATGTTTGTGTGTGTGTGTGTGTCTGTGAAAGTGTGTGTGAGTGCATATGTGAGTGTGTGTGAGTGTGTGTGTGTGAGTGTGTTTGTGTGAGTGTGTGTGTATGTATGTGTGGTGAGAGAGTGTGTGTATGTGTGTGTGTGTGTGTGTGCGTGAGTGTGTGTGTGAGTGTGTGTGAGTGTGTGTGGTGAGAGTGTGTGTGTGGGTGTGAGTGCGTGTGTGTGTGTGTGAGAGAGAGTGTGTGTGAGAGTGTGTCTGTATGTGTGTGTGTGTGATAGTGGGTGTGAGTGTGTGTGTGAGAGAGTGTGTGTGAGGGTGTGGGTGTATGTGCGTGTGAGTGTGTGTGTGTGTGTGAGTGTGTGTGTGCGTGGGTGTGTGTGAGTCTGAGTGTGTGTGTGAGAGTCTGTGTGCGAGTGTGTGTATGTTTGTGTGTGTGAGTGTGTGTGTGTGAGAGTGTGTGTGAGAGTGTGTGTGAGTGCGTATGTGAGTGTGTGTGAGTGTGTGTATGTGAGTGTGTTTGTGTGAGTGTGTGTGTATGTGTGTATGAGTGAGTGTGTGTGAGAGTGTGTGTGTGAGTGTTTCTGCGTGTGTGAGTGTGTGTGCGAGAGAGTGCGTGTATATGTGTGTGTGAGTGTGTGTGTGAGAGTGTGTGTGTGTGTGAGAGTGTGTGTGTGAGTGTGTGTGTGTGTTTGAGTGTGTGTGAGAGTGTGTGTATGTGAGTGTGTGTGTGAGTGGGTGTGTGTGTGAGTGTGTGAGCTTGAGTGTGCGTGTGAGAGTGTGTGCGCGTGAGAGAGTGTGTGTGAGTGTGTGTGTGTTAGTGTATATGTGAGACTGTGTGTGACGGTGTGTGCAATTGTGTGTGTGTGAGAGTGTGTGTGTGAGAGTGTGTGTGTGAGAGTGTGTGTGAGTGTGTGTGTGAGAGTGTGTGTGAGTGTGTGTATGTGAGTGTGTTTGTGTCAGTGTGTGTGTATGTGTGTATGAGTGAGTGTGTGTGAGAGTGTGTGTGTGAGTGTTTCTGCGTGTGTGAGAGTGTGTGTGCGAGTGAGTGCGTGTATGTGTGTGTGTGAGTGTGTGTGTATGTGTGTGTGTGTGTGTGAGAGTGTGTGTGTGAGCGTGTGAGTGTGTGTGAGAGTTTGTGTGTGAGTGTGTGTGTGAGAGCGGGTGTGTGTGAGAGTTTGTGTGTGAGTGTGTGTGTGAGAGTGGGTGTGGGGGGGAGTGTGTGTGTGTGAGTGAGAGTGTGAGTGTGTGTGAGTGTGTGAGCGTGTGTGTGAGTGAGTGTGTGGGAGTGTGTGTGTGTGAGTGAGTATGTGTGAGAGTTTGTGTGTGAGTGTGTGTGTGAGAGTGGGTGTGGGGGGGAGTGTGTGTGTGTGTGTGTGAGTGAGAGTGTGTGTGTATGTGGGGGTGTGTGAGTGTGTGAGTGTGTGAGAGTGTGAGTGTGTGTGTGAGTGCGTATGTATGAGTGTGTCCGTGTGTGGGGGGAGTGTGTGTGTGTGTGCGTGTATGCGAGGGGAGTGTGTGTGTGTGAGTGTGTGAGTGTGTGTACGGGGGGAATGTGTGTGTGAGAGTGTGTGTGAGTGTGTGTGTGTGAGTGTGTGGGGTGAGCGTGAGAGTGTGTGTGTGAGAGAGTGTGTATGTGTGTGTGTGAGAGTGTGTGTGCGTGTGTGAGAGTGTGTGTGTGTGTGAGTGTGTGTGTGAGTGTGTGTGTCTGTGAGACTGTGTGTGTGAGAGTGTGTGTGTGTTTTTGAGCGTCTGTGTGAGAGTGTGTGTGGGTGTGAGTGTGTGTGTCAGTGTGTGTGAGAGGGTGTGTGTGTATATGTGGATGTGAGAGTGTGTGTGTGTATGTGAGTGCATGTGTGTGGGAATGGGTGTGTGTGTGAGTGTGTGTGTGAATGTGTGTGAGTGCGTGTGTGAGTGGGTGTGTGTGTGAGTGGGTGTGAGTCTGAGTGTGTGTGTGTGAGAGTATGTGTGCGAGTGTGTGTATGTTTGTGTGTGTGAGAGTGTGTGCGTGAGTGTGTGTGTGCATGCGTGAGTGTGTGAGTTTGTGTGTGTATGTGTGTGTGAGAAAGTGTGTGTGAGTGTGTGTGTGAGAGTGTGTGTGAGTGTGTGTATGAGAGTGTGTGTGTTTGAGTGTGTGTGAGAGTGTGTGTATGTGAGTGTGTGTGTGTGAGTGGGTGTGTGAGTGTGTGTGTGAGTCTGAGTGTGTGTGTGAGAGTGTGTGCGTGTGAGAGTGTGTGTGTGCATGTATGTGTGTGTTAGTGTATGTGTGAGACTGTATGTGACTGTGTGTGCGATTGTGTGTGTGAGAGAGTGTGTGTATGAGAGTGTGTGTGAGTGTGTGTGTATGTGTGTGTGTGATAGTGTGTGTGAGTGTGTGTGTGAGAGAGTGTGTGTGTGAGGGTGTGGGTGTATGTGCGTGTGAGTGTGAGTGTGTGTGAGTGCATGTGTGAGTGTGTTTGTGTGAGTGTGTGTGTATGTGTGTGAGTGAGTGTGTGCGAGAGAGTGCGTGTATGTGTGTGTCTGAGTGTGTGTGTGTATGTGTGTGTGTGAGAGTGTGAGTGTGTGTGTGAGTGTGAGTGTGTGAGTGTGTGTGCGGGGGAGGTTGTGTGTGTGAGAGCGTGTGTGAGTGTGTGTGTGTGTGTGTGTGTGCGTGTGTTTGTGTGTGTGTGTGTGTGTGTTTGTGAGTGTGTGTGTGAGAGAGTGTGTGTGTGAGTGTGTGTGTGTGAGTGTGCATGTGAGTTTGTGTGTGTGTGTGTGTCTGTGAGACTGTGTGTGTGAGTGTGCGTGTGAGTTTGTGTGTGTGTGTGAGTGTGTCTGTGAGACTGTGTTTGTGAGAGTGTGTGTGTGTTTTTGAGTGTGTGTGGGTGTAAGTGTTTGTGTATGAGAGTGTGTGTGTGTATGTGTGTGTGTGTGTGTATGTGAATGCATGTGTGTGGGAATGTGTGGTGCGTGTGTGTGTGAGAGTGTGTGTGAGTGTGTGTGTGAGTGTATGTGTGTATGTGTGTGTGCGAGTGTATGTGTGTGTGAGAGAGTGTGTGCGTGTGTGAGTGTGTGTGGGAGTGTGTGTGTGTGCATGTGTGCGTGTGAAAGTGTGTGTGAGTGTGTGTGTGTGAGTGTGTTTGTGTGAGTGTGTGTGTATGTATGTGTGGTGAGAGAGTGTGTGTATGTGTGTGTGTGTGTGTGCGTGAGTGTGTGTGAGAGTGTGTGTGAGTGTGTGTGGTGAGAGTGTGTGTGTGGGTGTGAGTGCGTGTGTGTGTGTGAGAGAGAGTGTGTGTGAGAGTGTGTCTGTATGTGTGTGTGTGTGATAGTGGGTGTGAGTGTGTGTGTGAGAGAGTGTGTGTGAGGGTGTGGGTGTATGTGCGTGTGAGTGTGTGTGTGTGTGTGTGAGTGTGTGTGTGCGTGGGTGTGTGTGAGTCTGAGTGTGTGTGTGAGAGTCTGTGTGCGAGTGTGTGTATGTTTGTGTGTGTGAGTGTGTGTGTGTGAGAGTGTGTGTGAGAGTGTGTGTGAGTGCGTATGTGAGTGTGTGTGTGTGTGTATGTGAGTGTGTTTGTGTGAGTGTGTGTGTATGTGTGTATGAGTGAGAGTGTGTGTGTGAGTGTTTCTGCGTGTGTGAGTGTGTGTGCGAGAGAGTGCGTGTATATGTGTGTGTGAGTGTGTGTGTCAGAGTGTGTGTGTGTGTGAGAGTGTGTGTGTGAGTGTGTGTGTGTGTTTGAGTGTGTGTGAGAGTGTGTGTATGTGAGTGTGTGTGTGAGTGGGTGTGTGTGTGAGTGTGTGAGCTTGAGTGTGCGTGTGAGAGTGTGTGCGCGTGAGAGAGTGTGTGTGAGTGAGTGTGTGTGTGTTAGTGTATATGTGAGATTGTGTGTGACGGTGTGTGCAATTGTGTGTGTGTGAGAGTGTGTGTGTGAGAGTGTGTGTGTGAGAGTGTGTGTGAGTGTGTGTGAGAGTGTGTGTGAGTGTGTGTATGTGAGTGTGTTTGTGTCAGTGTGTGTGTATGTGTGTGTGAGTGAGTGTGTGTGAGAGTGTGTGTGTGAGTGTTTCTGCGTGTGTGAGAGTGTGTGTGCGAGTGAGTGCGTGTATGTGTGTGTGTGAGTGTGTGTGTATGTGTGTGTGTGTGTGTGTGAGAGTGTGTGTGTGAGCGTGTGAGTGTGTGTGAGAGTTTGTGTGTGAGTGTGTGTGTGAGAGCGGGTGTGTGTGAGAGTTTGTGTGTGAGTGTGTGTGTGAGAGTGGGTGTGGGGGGGAGTGTGTGTGTGTGAGTGAGAGTGTGAGTGTGTGTGAGTGTGTGAGCGTGTGTGTGAGTGAGTGTGTGGGAGTGTGTGTGTGTGAGTGAGTATGTGTGAGAGTTTGTGTGTGAGTGTGTGTGTGAGAGTGGGTGTGGGGGGGAGTGTGTGTGTGTGTGTGTGAGTGAGAGTGTGTGTGTATGTGGGGGTGTGTGAGTGTGTGAGTGTGTGAGAGTGTGAGTGTGTGTGTGAGTGCGTATGTATGAGTGTGTCCGTGTGTGGGGGGAGTGTGTGTGTGTGTGCGTGTATGCGAGGGGAGTGTGTGTGTGTGAGTGTGTGAGTGTGTGTACGGGGGGAATGTGTGTGTGAGAGTGTGTGTGAGTGTGTGTGTGTGAGTGTGTGGGGTGAGCGTGAGAGTGTGTGTGTGAGAGAGTGTGTATGTGTGTGTGTGAGAGTGTGTGTGCGTGTGTGAGAGTGTGTGTGTGTGTGAGTGTGTGTGTGAGTGTGTGTGTCTGTGAGACTGTGTGTGTGAGAGTGTGTGTGTGTTTTTGAGCGTCTGTGTGAGAGTGTGTGTGAGTGTGTGTGAGAGTGTGTGTGAGTGTGTGTATGTGAGTGTGTTTGTGTCAGTGTGTGTGTATGTGTGTGTGAGTGAGTGTGTGTGAGAGTGTGTGTGTGAGTGTTTCTGCGTGTGTGAGAGTGTGTGTGCGAGTGAGTGCGTGTATGTGTGTGTGTGAGTGTGTGTGTATGTGTGTGTGTGTGTGTGTGAGAGTGTGTGTGTGAGCGTGTGAGTGTGTGTGAGAGTTTGTGTGTGAGTGTGTGTGTGAGAGCGGGTGTGTGTGAGAGTTTGTGTGTGAGTGTGTGTGTGAGAGTGGGTGTGGGGGGGAGTGTGTGTGTGTGAGTGAGAGTGTGAGTGTGTGTGAGTGTGTGAGCGTGTGTGTGAGTGAGTGTGTGGGAGTGTGTGTGTGTGAGTGAGTATGTGTGAGAGTTTGTGTGTGAGTGTGTGTGTGAGAGTGGGTGTGGGGGGGAGTGTGTGTGTGTGTGTGTGAGTGAGAGTGTGTGTGTATGTGGGGGTGTGTGAGTGTGTGAGTGTGTGAGAGTGTGAGTGTGTGTGTGAGTGCGTATGTATGAGTGTGTCCGTGTGTGGGGGGAGTGTGTGTGTGTGTGCGTGTATGCGAGGGGAGTGTGTGTGTGTGAGTGTGTGAGTGTGTGTACGGGGGGAATGTGTGTGTGAGAGTGTGTGTGAGTGTGTGTGTGTGAGTGTGTGGGGTGAGCGTGAGAGTGTGTGTGTGAGAGAGTGTGTATGTGTGTGTGTGAGAGTGTGTGTGCGTGTGTGAGAGTGTGTGTGTGTGTGAGTGTGTGTGTGAGTGTGTGTGTCTGTGAGACTGTGTGTGTGAGAGTGTGTGTGTGTTTTTGAGCGTCTGTGTGAGAGTGTGTGTAGGTGTGAGTGTGTGTGTCAGTGTGTGTGAGAGGGTGTGTGTGTATATGTGGATGTGAGAGTGTGTGTGTGTATGTGAGTGCATGTGTGTGGGAATGGGTGTGTGTGTGAGTGTGTGTGTGAATGTGTGTGAGTGCGTGTGTGAGTGGGTGTGTGTGTGAGTGGGTGTGAGTCTGAGTGTGTGTGTGTGAGAGTATGTGTGCGAGTGTGTGTATGTTTGTGTGTGTGAGAGTGTGTGCGTGAGTGTGTGTGTGCATGCGTGAGTGTGTGAGTTTGTGTGTGTATGTGTGTGTGAGAAAGTGTGTGTGAGTGTGTGTGTGAGAGTGTGTGTGAGTGTGTGTATGAGAGTGTGTGTGTTTGAGTGTGTGTGAGAGTGTGTGTATGTGAGTGTGTGTGTGTGAGTGCGTGTGTGTGTGTGTGTGTGTGTGAGTCTGAGTGTGTGTGTGAGAGTGTGTGCGTGTGAGAGTGTGTGTGTGCATGTATGTGTGTGTTAGTGTATGTGTGAGACTGTATGTGACTGTGTGTGCGATTGTGTGTGTGAGAGAGTGTGTGTATGAGAGTGTGTGTGAGTGTGTGTGTATGTGTGTGTGTGATAGTGTGTGTGAGTGTGTGTGTGAGAGAGTGTGTGTGTGAGGGTGTGGGTGTATGTGCGTGTGAGTGTGAGTGTGTGTGAGTGCGTGTGTGAGTGTGTTTGTGTGAGTGTGTGTGTATGTGTGTGAGTGAGTGTGTGCGAGAGAGTGCGTGTATGTGTGTGTCTGAGTGTGTGTGTGTATGTGTGTGTGTGAGAGTGTGTGTGAGTGCATATGTGCGAGTGTGAGTGTGTCCGTGTGTGTGAGTGTGTGAGTGTGTGTGCGGGGGAGGTTGTGTGTGTGAGAGCGTGTGTGAGTGTGTGTGTGTGTGTGTGTGTGTGTGCGTGTGTTTGTGTGTGTGTGTGAGTGTGTTTGTGAGTGTGTGTGTGAGAGAGTGTGTGTGTGAGTGTGTGTGTGAGTGTGCATGTGAGTTTGTGTGTGTGTGTGTGTGTGTCTGTGAGACTGTGTGTGTGAGTGTGCGTGTGAGTTTGTGTGTGTGTGTGAGTGTGTCTGTGAGACTGTGTTTGTGAGAGTGTGTGTGTGTTTTTGAGTGTGTGTGAGAGTGTGTGTGGGTGTAAGTGTTTGTGTGTGAGAGTGTGTGTGTGTATGTGTGTGTGTGTGTGTATGTGAATGCATGTGTGTGGGAATGTGTGTGGTGCGTGTGTGTGTGAGAGTGTGTGTGAGTGTGTGTGTGAGTGTATGTGTGTATGTGTGTGTGCGAGTGTATGTGTGTGTGAGAGAGTGTGTGCGTGTGTGAGTGTGTGTGGGAGTGTGTGTGTGTGCATGTGTGCGTGTGAAAGTGTGTGTGAGAGTGTGTGTGTGTATGTGTGTCTGTGAGAGTGTGTGTGTGTATGTGAGCGCATGTGCGTGGGAATGTGTGTGTGAGAGTGCGTGTGTGTATGTGTGTG
The DNA here is from genome assembly GCF_037043375.1 of Chiloscyllium plagiosum. NCBI lineage: Eukaryota > Metazoa > Chordata > Chondrichthyes > Orectolobiformes > Hemiscylliidae > Chiloscyllium > Chiloscyllium plagiosum. The sequence goes on from NW_028270183.1 coordinate 12,645,486, forward strand.
TGTGAGAGTGTGTGTGAGAGTGTGTGTGTGTGAGAGTGTGTGTGTGAGTGTGTGTGTGTATGTGAGACTGTATGTGTGTGTGTGTATATGTGTATGTGTGTGTGAGACTGTATGTGTGTGAGTGTGTGTGTGAGTGTGAGTGTGCGTGTGAGTGCGTATGTGTGAATGTGTGAGTGTGTCCATGTGCGGGGGGAGTGTGTGTGTGTGTGTGTGTGTATGTGTGGGGAGTGTGTGTGTGTGAGTGTGTGTGTGTGTGTGAGTGTGTGTGCGGGGGAAGTTTGGTGTGTGAGAGTGTGTGTGTGTGTGAGTGTGTGGGGTGAGTGTGAGAGTGTGTGTGTTAGAGAGTGTGTGCGTGTGAATGTGTGTGTGTGAGTGTGTGTGTGAGAGTGTATGCGGGTGCGTGTGTGAGAGTGTGTGGGTGTGAGTGTGTGTGTGTGAGTGTGTGTGAGAATGTGTGTGTGCATGTGTGTATGTGAGAGTGTGTGTGTGTGTGTATGTGAGTGCATGTGTGTGGGAATGTGTGTGCGTGAGTGTGTGTGTGAGAGAGTGTGTGTGTGAGGGTGTGGGTGTATGTGCGTGTGAGTGCGTGTGTGTGTGTGTGAGTGCGTGTGAGTGTGTGTGTGCATGGGTGTGTGTGAGTCTGAGTGTGTGTGTGTGAGAGTATGTGTGCGAGTGTGTGTATGTTTGTGTGTGTGAGTGTGTGTGTGTGTGAGTATGTGTGCGAGTGTGTGTATGTTTGTGTGTGTGAGTGTGTGTCTGTGAAAGTGTGTGTGAGTGCATATGTGAGTGTGTGTGAGTGTGTGTGTGTGAGTGTGTTTGTGTGAGTTTGTGTGTATGTATGTGTGGTGAGAGAGTGTGTGTATGTGTGTGTGTGTGTGCGTGAGTGTGTGTGAGAGTGTGTGTGTGAGTGTGTGTGAGTGTGTGTGGTGAGAGTGTGTGTGTGTGTGTGAGAGAGAGTGTGTGTGTGAGAGTGTCTCTGTATGTGTGTGTGTGTGATAGTGGGTGTGAGTGTGTGTGTGAGAGAGTGTGTGTGAGGGTGTGGGTGTATGTGCGTGTGAGTGTGTGTGTGTGTGTGAGTGTGTGTGAGTGTGTGTGTGCGTGGGTGTGTGTGTGTCTGAGTGTGTGTGTGAGAGTCTGTGTGCGAGTGTGTGTATGTTTGTGTGTGTGAGTGTGTGTGTGTGAGAGTGTGTGAGAGTGTGTGTGAGTGAGTATGTGAGTGTGTGTGAGTGTGTGTATGTGAGTGTGTTTGTGTGAGTGTGTGTGTATGTGTGTATGAGTGAGTGTGTGTGAGAGTGTGTGTGTGAGTGTTTCTGCGTGTGTGAGTGTGTGTGCGAGAGAGTGCGTGTATATGTGTGTGTGAGTGTGTGTGTGAGAGTGTGTGTGTGTGTGAGAGTGTGTGTGTGAGTGTGTGTGTGCATGTGAGACTGTATGTGTGTGTGTGTATATGTGTATGTGTGTGTGAGACTGTATGTGTGTGTGTGAGAGTGTGTGTGTGAGTGTGAGTGTGCGTGTGAGTGCGTATGTGTGAGTGTGTGAGTGTGTCCATGTGCGGGGGGAGTGTGTGTGTGTGTGTGTATGTGTGGGGAGTGTGTGTGTGTGAGTGTGTGTGTGTGTGTGAGTGTGTGTGCGGGGGAAGTTTGGTGTGTGAGAGTGTGTGTGTGTGTGAGTGTGTGGGGTGAGTGTGAGAGTGTGTGTGTTAGAGAGTGTGTGCGTGTGAATGTGTGTGTGTGAGTGTGTGTGTGAGAGTGTATGCGTGTGCGTGTGTGAGAGTGTGTGTGTGAGAGTGTGTGGGTGTGAGTGTG
>NW_028270183.1:12652287-12669787 GCF_037043375.1 Chiloscyllium plagiosum
TCTGTGAGACTGTGTGTGAGAGTGTGTGTGTGTTTTTGAGCGTCTGTGTGAGAGTGTGTGTGGGTGTGAGTGTGTGTGTCAGTGTGTGTGAGAGGGTGTGTCTGTATATGTGGATGTGAGAGTGTGTGTGTGTATGTGAGTGCATGTGTGTGGGAATGGGTATGCGTGTATGTGTGTGTGTGATAGTGTGTGAGTGTGTGTGTGAGAGTGGGTGTGGGGGGGAGTGTGTGTGTGTGTGTGAGTGAGAGTGTGTGTGTATGTGGGGGTGTGTGAGTGTGTGAGTGCGTATGTGTGAGTGTGTGAGTGTGGTGTGTGTGTGTGTGAAAGTGTGTGTGAGTGTGTGTGAGTGTATGTGTGTGTGCGAGTGTATGTGTGTGTGAGAGAGTGTGTGCGTGTGTGAGTGTGTGTGGGAGTGTGTGTGTGTGTGCATGTGTGCGTGTGAAAGTGTGTGTGTGTATGTGTGTGTGTGAGAGTGTGTGTGTGTATGTGAGCGCATGTGCGTGGGAATGTGTGTGTGAGAGTGTGTGTGTGAGAATGCATGTGTGTATGTGTGTGTGTGAGAGTGTGTGTGTGTGAGAGTGTGTGTGTGTGTGTGTATGTGTGTGTGTGAGACTGTATGTGTGTGTGTATGTGTATGTGTGTGTGTGAGATTGTATGTGTGTGAGTGTGAGACTGTATGTGTGTGAGTGTGTGTGTGAGAGTGTGAGTGTGAGTGTGCGTGTGAGTGCGTGTATGTGAGTGCGTATGTGTGAGTGTGAGTGTGTGTGTGAGTGTGTGAGTGTGTCCATGTGCGGGGGGAGTGTGTGTGTGTGTGCGTGTATGTGAGTGCGTATGTGTGAGTGTGTGAGTGTGTGTGTGTGTGAGTGTGTGAGTGTGTGTGCGGGGGAAGTTGTGTGTGTGAGAGTGTGTGTGTGTGTGAGTGTGCGGGGTGAGTGTGAGAGTGTGTGTGTGAGAGAGTGTGTGCGTGTGAATGTGTGTGTGTGTGAGTGTGTGTGTGAGAGTGTATGCGTGTGCGTGTGTGAGAGTGTGTGTGTGAGTGTGTGTGTCTGTGAGACTGTGTGTGTGTGAGAGTGTGTGTGTTTTTGAGCGTGTGTGTGAGAGAGTGTGTGTGGGTGCGAGTGTGTGTGTCAGTGTGTGTGAGAGGGTGTGTGTGTATGTGTGTATGTGAGAGTGTGTGTGTGTATGTGAGTGCATGTGTGTGTGTGAGAGTGTGTGTGTGTTTTTGAGTGTGTGTGTGAGAGTGTGTGTGGGTGTGAGTGTGTGTGTGTGAGTGTGTGTGAGAATGTGTGTGTGTATGTGTGTATGTGAGAGTGTGTGTGTGTATGTGAGTGCATGTGTGTGTGTGAGAGTGTGTGTGTGTTTTTGAGTGTGTGTGTGAGAGTGTGTGTGGGTGTGAGTGTGTGAGAATGTGTGTGTGTGTATGTGAGAGTGTGTGTGTGTATGTGAGTGCATGTGTGTGGGAATGTGTGTGCGTGAGTGTGTGTGTGAGAGTGTGTCTGTATGTGTGTGTGTGATAGTGTGTGTGTGTGTGTGTGTGTGTGAGAGAGTGTGTGTGAGAGGGTGTGGGTGTATGTGCATGTGAGTGCCTGTGTGTGTGTGTGAGTGTGTGTGTGAGTGTGTGTGAGTGCATGTGTGAGTGTGTGTGTGTGTGTGTGAGAGTTTGTGTGTGTGAGTGTGTGTGTGTGAGAGTGTGTGTGAGTGCTTATGTGAGTGTGTGTGAGAGTGTGTGTGTATGTTTGTGTGTGAGAGTGTGTGCGTGAGTGTGCGTGTGTGAGTGTGTGTGTGTGTGAGTGTGTGTGTATGTGAGAGTGTGTGTGTGTTTGAGTGTGTGTGTGAGTGCGTGTGTGTGTGTGAGAGTGTATGTGAGAGTGTGTGAGAGTGTGTGTGATTGTGTGTGTATGTATGTGTGTGAGCGTATGTGTGTGAGTGTGTGTGTGTGAGTGTGTGCGTGTGTGTATGTGTATGTGTGTGTGTGTGAGAGTGTGTGTGTGTGTATGTCTGCGTATGAAAGTTGTGTGTGTTAGTGTGTGTGTGTGTGTGAGTGTGTGGTAGAGTGTGTAAGAGTGTGTGTGTGTGACTGTGTATGTGTGAGTGCGTGTGTGAGAGTGTGTGTGTGTGAGAGAGTGTGTGTGTGGGTGTGAGTGTGTGTGATTGTGTGCGTGTGTGGGAGTGTGTGTGTGTGAGTGTGTGTGCGTGTGTAAGAGTGTGTGTGCGAGAGAGTGCATGTATGTGTGTGTGAGTGCGTGTGTATGTGTGTGAGTGCGTGTGTATGTGTGTGAGTGTGTGTGTATGTGTGTGTGAGAGAATGTGAGTGTGTGAATGTGTGTGTGAGAATGTGAAAGTGTGTGTGAGTGTGTGTGTGCGAGTGTGTGTGTGAGTGAGAGTGTGAGTGTGTGTGAGTGTGTGAGTGTGTGTGTGAGTGAGTGTGTGGGAGTGTGTGTGTGTGTGAGTGAGTATGTGTGAGAGTTTGTGTGTGAGTGTGTGTGTGAGAGTGAGTGTGGGGGGGAGTGTGTGTGTGTGTGAGTGAGAGTGTGTGTGTATGTGGGGGTGTGTGAGTGTGTGAGAGTGTGAGTGTGTGTGTGAGTGCGTATGTATGAGTGTGTCCGTGTGTGGGGGGAGTGTGTGTGTGTGCGTGTATGCGAGGGGAGTGTGTGTGTGTGTGAGTGTGCGTGTGTGAGTGTGTGAGTATGTGTACGGGGGGAGTGTGTGTGTGTGAGTGTGTGTGTGTGCGTGTGTGGGGTGAGTGTGAGAGTGTGTGTGTGAGAGAGTGTGTATGTGTGTGTGTGTGTGAGTGTGTGTGTGAGAGTGTGTGTGTGTGCGTGTGTGAGAGTGTGTGTGTGTGTGAGTGTGTGTGTCTGTGAGACTGTGTGTGAGAGTGTGTGTGTGTTTTTGAGCGTCTGTGTGAGAGTGTGTGTGGGTGTGAGTGTGTGTGTCAGTGTGTGTGAGAGGGTGTGTCTGTATATGTGGATGTGAGAGTGTGTGTGTGTATGTGAGTGCATGTGTGTGGGAATGGGTATGCGTGTATGTGTGTGTGTGATAGTGTGTGAGTGTGTGTGTGAGAGTGGGTGTGGGGGGGAGTGTGTGTGTGTGTGTGAGTGAGAGTGTGTGTGTATGTGGGGGTGTGTGAGTGTGTGAGTGCGTATGTGTGAGTGTGTGAGTGTGGTGTGTGTGTGTGTGAAAGTGTGTGTGAGTGTGTGTGAGTGTATGTGTGTGTGCGAGTGTATGTGTGTGTGAGAGAGTGTGTGCGTGTGTGAGTGTGTGTGGGAGTGTGTGTGTGTGTGCATGTGTGCGTGTGAAAGTGTGTGTGTGTATGTGTGTGTGTGAGAGTGTGTGTGTGTATGTGAGCGCATGTGCGTGGGAATGTGTGTGTGAGAGTGTGTGTGTGAGAATGCATGTGTGTATGTGTGTGTGTGAGAGTGTGTGTGTGTGAGAGTGTGTGTGTGTGTGTGTATGTGTGTGTGTGAGACTGTATGTGTGTGTGTATGTGTATGTGTGTGTGTGAGATTGTATGTGTGTGAGTGTGAGACTGTATGTGTGTGAGTGTGTGTGTGAGAGTGTGAGTGTGCGTGTGAGTGCGTGTATGTGAGTGCGTATGTGTGAGTGTGAGTGTGTGTGTGAGTGTGTGAGTGTGTCCATGTGCGGGGGGAGTGTGTGTGTGTGTGCGTGTATGTGAGTGCGTATGTGTGAGTGTGTGAGTGTGTGTGTGTGTGAGTGTGTGAGTGTGTGTGCGGGGGAAGTTGTGTGTGTGAGAGTGTGTGTGTGTGTGAGTGTGCGGGGTGAGTGTGAGAGTGTGTGTGTGAGAGAGTGTGTGCGTGTGAATGTGTGTGTGTGTGAGTGTGTGTGTGAGAGTGTATGCGTGTGCGTGTGTGAGAGTGTGTGTGTGAGTGTGTGTGTCTGTGAGACTGTGTGTGTGTGAGAGTGTGTGTGTTTTTGAGCGTCTGTGTGAGAGTGTGTGTGGGTGTGAGTGTGTGTGTCAGTGTGTGTGAGAGGGTGTGTCTGTATATGTGGATGTGAGAGTGTGTGTGTGTATGTGAGTGCATGTGTGTGGGAATGGGTATGCGTGTATGTGTGTGTGTGATAGTGTGTGAGTGTGTGTGTGAGAGTGGGTGTGGGGGGGAGTGTGTGTGTGTGTGTGAGTGAGAGTGTGTGTGTATGTGGGGGTGTGTGAGTGTGTGAGTGCGTATGTGTGAGTGTGTGAGTGTGGTGTGTGTGTGTGTGAAAGTGTGTGTGAGTGTGTGTGAGTGTATGTGTGTGTGCGAGTGTATGTGTGTGTGAGAGAGTGTGTGCGTGTGTGAGTGTGTGTGGGAGTGTGTGTGTGTGTGCATGTGTGCGTGTGAAAGTGTGTGTGTGTATGTGTGTGTGTGAGAGTGTGTGTGTGTATGTGAGCGCATGTGCGTGGGAATGTGTGTGTGAGAGTGTGTGTGTGAGAATGCATGTGTGTATGTGTGTGTGTGAGAGTGTGTGTGTGTGAGAGTGTGTGTGTGTGTGTGTATGTGTGTGTGTGAGACTGTATGTGTGTGTGTATGTGTATGTGTGTGTGTGAGATTGTATGTGTGTGAGTGTGAGACTGTATGTGTGTGAGTGTGTGTGTGAGAGTGTGAGTGTGAGTGTGCGTGTGAGTGCGTGTATGTGAGTGCGTATGTGTGAGTGTGAGTGTGTGTGTGAGTGTGTGAGTGTGTCCATGTGCGGGGGGAGTGTGTGTGTGTGTGCGTGTATGTGAGTGCGTATGTGTGAGTGTGTGAGTGTGTGTGTGTGTGAGTGTGTGAGTGTGTGTGCGGGGGAAGTTGTGTGTGTGAGAGTGTGTGTGTGTGTGAGTGTGCGGGGTGAGTGTGAGAGTGTGTGTGTGAGAGAGTGTGTGCGTGTGAATGTGTGTGTGTGTGAGTGTGTGTGTGAGAGTGTATGCGTGTGCGTGTGTGAGAGTGTGTGTGTGAGTGTGTGTGTCTGTGAGACTGTGTGTGTGTGAGAGTGTGTGTGTTTTTGAGCGTGTGTGTGAGAGAGTGTGTGTGGGTGCGAGTGTGTGTGTCAGTGTGTGTGAGAGGGTGTGTGTGTATGTGTGTATGTGAGAGTGTGTGTGTGTATGTGAGTGCATGTGTGTGTGTGAGAGTGTGTGTGTGTTTTTGAGTGTGTGTGTGAGAGTGTGTGTGGGTGTGAGTGTGTGTGTGTGAGTGTGTGTGAGAATGTGTGTGTGTATGTGTGTATGTGAGAGTGTGTGTGTGTATGTGAGTGCATGTGTGTGTGTGAGAGTGTGTGTGTGTTTTTGAGTGTGTGTGTGAGAGTGTGTGTGGGTGTGAGTGTGTGAGAATGTGTGTGTGTGTATGTGAGAGTGTGTGTGTGTATGTGAGTGCATGTGTGTGGGAATGTGTGTGCGTGAGTGTGTGTGTGAGAGTGTGTCTGTATGTGTGTGTGTGATAGTGTGTGTGTGTGTGTGTGTGTGTGAGAGAGTGTGTGTGAGAGGGTGTGGGTGTATGTGCATGTGAGTGCCTGTGTGTGTGTGTGAGTGTGTGTGTGAGTGTGTGTGAGTGCATGTGTGAGTGTGTGTGTGTGTGTGTGAGAGTTTGTGTGTGTGAGTGTGTGTGTGTGAGAGTGTGTGTGAGTGCTTATGTGAGTGTGTGTGAGAGTGTGTGTGTATGTTTGTGTGTGAGAGTGTGTGCGTGAGTGTGCGTGTGTGAGTGTGTGTGTGTGTGAGTGTGTGTGTATGTGAGAGTGTGTGTGTGTTTGAGTGTGTGTGTGAGTGCGTGTGTGTGTGTGAGAGTGTATGTGAGAGTGTGTGAGAGTGTGTGTGATTGTGTGTGTATGTATGTGTGTGAGCGTATGTGTGTGAGTGTGTGTGTGTGAGTGTGTGCGTGTGTGTATGTGTATGTGTGTGTGTGTGAGAGTGTGTGTGTGTGTATGTCTGCGTATGAAAGTTGTGTGTGTTAGTGTGTGTGTGTGTGTGAGTGTGTGGTAGAGTGTGTAAGAGTGTGTGTGTGTGACTGTGTATGTGTGAGTGCGTGTGTGAGAGTGTGTGTGTGTGAGAGAGTGTGTGTGAGCGTGTCTGTGTGAGTGTGAGTTTGGGTGTGAATGTGTGTGAGTGCGTGTGTGTTTAAGTGTGTGCATGTGTGTGCGTGTGTGAGTGTGTGTGAGAGAGTGGGTGTGTGTGTATGTGTGTGTGAGAGAGTGTGTGTGTGTGAGTGTGTGCGTGTGTGTATGTGTGTGTGTGTGTGTGTGAGTGTGTGTGTGTATGTGTGCGTGTGAAAGTGTGTGTGTTAGTGCGTGTGTGTGAGTGTGTGTTTAAGTGTGTGAGTGTGTGCGGGTGTGTGTGTTTAAGTGTGTGAGTGTGTGTGTGAGAGTGGGTGTGTGTGTATGTGGGTTAGTGTGAGTGTGTGTGTGAGAGTGTGTGTGTGTATGTGTGCGTGTGAAAGTGTGTGTGTTAGTGCGTGTGTGTGAGTGTGTGAGTGTGTGTGTGTTTGAGTGTGTGCGTGTGTGTGTGTTTAAGTGAGTGGGTGTGTGTGTGAGAGTGGGTGTGTGTGTGAGAGAGAGTGTGTGTGTGAGTGTGTGCGTGTGTTAATGTGTGTGTGAGTGTGTGTGTGAGTGTGTATGTGTATGTGTGCATGTGAACGTTTGTGTGTGTGTGTGAGTGTGTGTTAGAGTGTGTGTGAGTGTGTGTAAGAGTGTGTGTGTGTGTGTGTGTGTGAGTGAGTGCGTGTGTGTATGTGTGTGTTTGAGTGTGTGTGTGTGTTTAAGTGTGTGAGTGTGTGCGTGTGTGAGAGTGGGTGTGTGTGTATGTGTGTGTGAGAGAGTGTGTGTGTGAGTGTGTGCGTGTGTGTATGTGTGTGTGAGTGTGTGTGTGAGAGTGTGTGTGTGTATGTGTGCGTGTGAAAGTGTGTGTGTTAGTGTGTGTGTGTGTGAGTGTGTGTGTATTAGAGTGTGTGTGTAAGAGTGTGTGTGTGTGACTGTGTATGTGTTGTACGTGTGTGTGAGAGTGTGTGTGAGAGTGTGAGTGTGAGTGTGCATGTGAGTGCGTGTATGTGAGTGCGTATGTGTGAGTGTGAGTGTGTGTATGTGAGTGTGTGAGTGTGTCCATGTGCGGGGGGAGTGTGTGTGTGTGTGTGTGTATGTGAGTGCGTATGTGTGAGTGTGAGTGTGTGTGTGTGAGTGTGTGAGTGTGTCCATGTGCGGGGGGAGTGTGTGTGTGTGTGCGTGTATGTGAGTGCGTATGTGTGAGTGTGTGTGTGTGTGAGTGTGTGAGTGTGTGTGCGGGGGAAGTTGTGTGTGTGAGAATGTGTGTGAGTGTGTGTGTGTGAGTGTGTGGGCTGAGTGTGAGAGTGTGTGTGTGAGAGAGTGTGTGCGTGTGAATGTGTGTGTGTGTGAGTGTGTGTGTGAGAGTGTATGCGTGTGCGTGTGTGAGAGTGTGTGTGTGAGTGTGTGTGTCTGTGAGACTGTGTGTGTGTGAGAGTGTGTGTGTTTTTGAGCGTGTGTGTGAGAGAGTGTGTGTGGGTGTGAGTGTGTGTGTCAGTGTGTGTGAGAGGGTGTGTGTGTATGTGTGTATGTGAGAGTGTGTGTGTGTATGTGAGTGCATGTGTGTGTGTGAGAGTGTGTGTGTGTTTTTGAGTGTGTGTGTGAGAGTGTGTGTGGGTGTGAGTGTGTGTGTGTGAGTGTGTGTGAGAATGTGTGTGTGTATGTGTGTATGTGAGAGTGTGTGTGTGTATGTGAGTGCATGTGTGTGTGTGAGAGTGTGTGTGTGTTTTTGAGTGTGTGTGTGAGAGTGTGTGTGGGTGTGAGTGTGTGAGAATGTGTGTGTGTGTATGTGAGAGTGTGTGTGTGTATGTGAGTGCATGTGTGTGGGAATGTGTGTGCGTGAGTGTGTGTGTGAGAGTGTGTCTGTATGTGTGTGTGTGATAGTGTGTGTGTGTGTGTGTGTGTGTGAGAGAGTGTGTGTGAGAGGGTGTGGGTGTATGTGCATGTGAGTGCCTGTGTGTGTGTGTGAGTGTGTGTGTGAGTGTGTGTGAGTGCATGTGTGAGTGTGTGTGTGTGTGTGTGAGAGTTTGTGTGTGTGAGTGTGTGTGTGTGAGAGTGTGTGTGAGTGCTTATGTGAGTGTGTGTGAGAGTGTGTGTGTATGTTTGTGTGTGAGAGTGTGTGCGTGAGTGTGCGTGTGTGAGTGTGTGTGTGTGTGAGTGTGTGTGTATGTGAGAGTGTGTGTGTGTTTGAGTGTGTGTGTGAGTGCGTGTGTGTGTGTGAGAGTGTATGTGAGAGTGTGTGAGAGTGTGTGTGATTGTGTGTGTATGTATGTGTGTGAGCGTATGTGTGTGAGTGTGTGTGTGTGAGTGTGTGCGTGTGTGTATGTGTATGTGTGTGTGTGTGAGAGTGTGTGTGTGTGTATGTCTGCGTATGAAAGTTGTGTGTGTTAGTGTGTGTGTGTGTGTGAGTGTGTGGTAGAGTGTGTAAGAGTGTGTGTGTGTGACTGTGTATGTGTGAGTGCGTGTGTGAGAGTGTGTGTGTGTGAGAGAGTGTGTGTGAGCGTGTCTGTGTGAGTGTGAGTTTGGGTGTGAATGTGTGTGAGTGCGTGTGTGTTTAAGTGTGTGCATGTGTGTGCGTGTGTGAGTGTGTGTGAGAGAGTGGGTGTGTGTGTATGTGTGTGTGAGAGAGTGTGTGTGTGTGAGTGTGTGCGTGTGTGTATGTGTGTGTGTGTGTGTGTGAGTGTGTGTGTGTATGTGTGCGTGTGAAAGTGTGTGTGTTAGTGCGTGTGTGTGAGTGTGTGTTTAAGTGTGTGAGTGTGTGCGGGTGTGTGTGTTTAAGTGTGTGAGTGTGTGTGTGAGAGTGGGTGTGTGTGTATGTGGGTTAGTGTGAGTGTGTGTGTGAGAGTGTGTGTGTGTATGTGTGCGTGTGAAAGTGTGTGTGTTAGTGCGTGTGTGTGAGTGTGTGAGTGTGTGTGTGTTTGAGTGTGTGCGTGTGTGTGTGTTTAAGTGAGTGGGTGTGTGTGTGAGAGTGGGTGTGTGTGTGAGAGAGAGTGTGTGTGTGAGTGTGTGCGTGTGTTAATGTGTGTGTGAGTGTGTGTGTGAGTGTGTATGTGTATGTGTGCATGTGAATGTTTGTGTGTGTGTGTGAGTGTGTGTTAGAGTGTGTGTGAGTGTGTGTAAGAGTGTGTGTGTGTGTGTGTGTGTGAGTGAGTGCGTGTGTGTATGTGTGTGTTTGAGTGTGTGTGTGTGTTTAAGTGTGTGAGTGTGTGCGTGTGTGAGAGTGGGTGTGTGTGTATGTGTGTGTGAGAGAGTGTGTGTGTGAGTGTGTGCGTGTGTGTATGTGTGTGTGAGTGTGTGTGTGAGAGTGTGTGTGTGTATGTGTGCGTGTGAAAGTGTGTGTGTTAGTGTGTGTGTGTGTGAGTGTGTGTGTATTAGAGTGTGTGTGTAAGAGTGTGTGTGTGTGACTGTGTATGTGTTGTACGTGTGTGTGAGAGTGTGTGTGAGAGTGTGAGTGTGAGTGTGCATGTGAGTGCGTGTATGTGAGTGCGTATGTGTGAGTGTGAGTGTGTGTATGTGAGTGTGTGAGTGTGTCCATGTGCGGGGGGAGTGTGTGTGTGTGTGTGTGTATGTGAGTGCGTATGTGTGAGTGTGAGTGTGTGTGTGTGAGTGTGTGAGTGTGTCCATGTGCGGGGGGAGTGTGTGTGTGTGTGCGTGTATGTGAGTGCGTATGTGTGAGTGTGTGAGTGTGTGTGTGTGTGAGTGTGTGAGTGTGTGTGCGGGGGAAGTTGTGTGTGTGAGAATGTGTGTGAGTGTGTGTGTGTGAGTGTGTGGGCTGAGTGTGAGAGTGTGTGTGTGAGAGAGTGTGTGCGTGTGAATGTGTGTGTGTGTGAGTGTGTGTGTGAGAGTGTATGCGTGTGCGTGTGTGAGAGTGTGTGTGTGAGTGTGTGTGTCTGTGAGACTGTGTGTGTGTGAGAGTGTGTGTGTTTTTGAGCGTGTGTGTGAGAGAGTGTGTGTGGGTGTGAGTGTGTGTGTCAGTGTGTGTGAGAGGGTGTGTGTGTATGTGTGTATGTGAGAGTGTGTGTGTGTATGTGAGTGCATGTGTGTGTGTGAGAGTGTGTGTGTGTTTTTGAGTGTGTGTGTGAGAGTGTGTGTGGGTGTGAGTGTGTGTGTGTGAGTGTGTGTGAGAATGTGTGTGTGTATGTGTGTATGTGAGAGTGTGTGTGTGTATGTGAGTGCATGTGTGTGTGTGAGAGTGTGTGTGTGTTTTTGAGTGTGTGTGTGAGAGTGTGTGTGGGTGTGAGTGTGTGTGTGAGTGTGTGTGAGAATGTGTGTGTGTGTGTGTATGTGAGAGTGTGTGTGTGTATGTGAGTGCATGTGTGTGGGAATGTGTGTGCGTGAGTGTGTGTGTGAGAGTGTGTCTGTATGTGTGTGTGTGATAGTGTGTGTGTGTGTGTGAGAGAGTGTGTGTGTGAGGGTGTGGGTGTATGTGCATGTGAGTGCCTGTGTGTGTGTGAGTGTGTGTGTGAGTGTGTGTGAGTGCATGTGTGAGTGGGTGTGTGTGTGTGTGTGAGTGTGTGTGAGTCTGAGTGTGTGTGTGTGAGAGTATGTCTGAGTGTGTGTATGTTTGTGTGTGTGAGTGTGTGTGTGTGAGAGTGTGTGTGAGTGCTTATGTGAGTGTGTGTGAGAGTGTGTGTGTATGTTTGTGTGTGAGAGTGTGTGCGTGAGTGTGCGTGTGTGAGTGTGTGTGTGTGAGTGTGTGTGTATGTGAGTGTGTGTGTGTGTTTGAGTGTGTGTGTGAGTGCGTGTGTGTGTGTGAGAGTGTATGTGAGAGTGTGTGAGAGTGTGTGTGATTGTGTGTGTATGTATGTGTGTGAGCGTATGTGTGTGAGTGTGTGTGTGTGAGTGTGTGCGTGTGTGTATGTGTATGTGTGTGTGTGAGAGTGTGTGTGTGTGTATGTCTGCGTATGAAAGTTGTATGTGTTAGTGCGTGTGTGTGTGTGAGTGTGTGGTAGAGTGTGTAAGAGTGTGTGTGTGTGACTGTGTATGTGTGAGTGCGTGTGTGAGAGTGTGTGTGTGTGAGAGAGTGTGTGTGAGCGTGTCTATGTGAGTGTGTGAGTTTGGGTGTGAATGTGTGTGAGTGCGTGTGTGTTTAAGTGTGTGCATGTGTGTGCTTGTGTGAGTGTGTGTGAGAGAGTGGGTGTGTGTGTATGTGTGTGTGAGAGAGTGTGTGTGTGTGAGTGTGTGCGTGTGTGTGTGTGTGAGTGTGTGTGTGAGTGTGTGTGTGTGTATGTGTGCGTGTGAAAGTGTGTGTGTTAGTGCGTGTGTGTGAGTGTGTGTTTAAGTGTGTGAGTGTGTGCGGGTGTGTGTGTTTAAGTGTGTGAGTGTGTGTGTGAGAGTGGGTGTGTGTGTATGTGGGTTAGTGTGAGTGTGTGTGTGAGAGTGTGTGTGTTAGTGCGTGTGTGTGAGTGTGTGAGTGTGTGTGTGTTTGAGTGTGTGCGTGTGTGTGTTTAAGTGTGTGAGTGTGTGTGTGAGTGTGGGTGTGTGTGTGAGAGAGAGTGTGTGTGTGAGTGTGTGCGTGTGTTAATGTGTGTGTGAGTGTGTGTGTGAGTGTGTATGTGTATGTGTGCATGTGAACGTTTGTGTGTGTGTGCGTGTGTGTGTGTGTGAGTGTGTGTTAGAGTGTGTGTGAGTGTGTGTAAGAGTGTGTGTGTGTGTGAGAGTGTGTGTGTGTGAGTGTGTGCGTGTGTGTATGTGTGTGTTTGAGTGTGTGTGTGTGTTTAAGTGTGTGAGTGTGTGCGTGTGTGAGAGTGGGTGTGTGTGTATGTGTGTGTGAGAGAGTGTGTGTGTGAGTGTGTGCGTGTGTGTATGTGTGAGAGTGTGTGTGTGTATGTGTGCGTGTGAAAGTGTGTGTGTTAGTGTGTGTGTGTGTGAGTGTGTGTGTATTAGAGTGTGTGTGTAAGAGTGTGTGTGTGTGACTGTGTATGTGTTGTGCGTGTGTGAGAGTGTGTGTGTGTGAGAGTGTGTGTGTGAGCATGTCTGTTTGAGTGTGTGAGTGTGTGTGTGAGTGTGTGGGTGAGTGTGTGAGTGTGTGTGAGTGTGTGAGTGCGTGTGAGTGTGTGTGAGTGTGTGTGTGTGAGTGTGTGTGTGTTTAAGTGTGTGAGTGTATGCGTTTGTGAGTGTGTGTGTGAGAGTGGGTGTGTGTGTGTATGTGTGTGTGAGAGTGTGTGTGTGTGTGAGTGTGTGTGTGAGTGTGTGTGTGAGTGTGTGTGTGAGTGTGTGTATGTGAGTGTATGTGTAAGAGTGTGTCTGTGTGTGTTGTGGGTTAGTGTGAGTGTGAGAGTGTGTGAGAGTGTGTGTGTGTGTGGGAGTGTATGTTTGTGTGTTTGAGTGTGTGAGTGTGCGAGTGCGTGTGAGTGTGTGTGTGCGAGCGCGTGTGTATGTGTGTGTGAGAGTTTGTGTTTGTGTGTGTGTAAATGTGTGTGTGAGTGTGTGTGTATGTGTGCATGTGAAAGTGTGTGTGAGTGTGTGCGTGTGTGTGAGTCTGTGTGTGAGATTGTGTGTGTGAGTGTGTAAGGGTGAGTGCGTGTGTGAGAGTGTGTGTGTGTGAGTGTGTGTGTGAGCGTGTGTGTGTGAGTGTGTGTGTGAGTAGGTGCGTGAGAGTGTGTGTGAGAGTGTGTGAGTGTGTGTGTGAGTGTGTGTATGAGTGTGTGTGAGTGTGTGTGTGTATGTGTGAGTGTGTGTGTGTGTTTGAGTGTGTGTGTATGTGTGAGTGTGTGTGTGTGTTTGAGTGCGTGTGAGTGTGTGTGAGTATGTGTGTCTGTGTGTGTGTGAGTCTGAGTGTGTGTGTGAGTGTATGTGTGTGTGAGAGTGTATGTGTGTAAGAGTGTGTGTTTGTGTTGAGTGTGTGTGAGAGTGTGCATGTGAGAGTGTGTGTGTGAGTCTGAGTGTGTGTGTGAGTGTATGTGTGTGTGAGAGTGTATGTGTGTAAGAGTGTGTGTTTGAGTTGAGTGTGTGCGAGAGTGTGCATGTGAGAGTGTGTGTGTGAGTGTGTGTGTGCGAGAATGTGTGTGTGTGAGAGTTTGTGTGTGTGTGTGAGTGTGTGTGAGTGTGTGTGTGTGTGTGTGTGTGTGAGTGTGTGTGTGAGTGTGTGTGTGTGAGTCTGAATGTGTGTGTGAGTGTGTGTGTATGAGAGAGTGTATGTGTGTAAGAGTGTGTGTTTGTGTTGAGTGTGCGTGAGAGTGTGCATGTGAGAGTGTGTGTGTGAGTGTGTGTGTGCGAGAGTGTGTGTGTGTGAGAGTTTGTGTGTGTATGAGAGTGTGTGTGTGTGTGTGAGTGTGTACGAGAGTGTGTGTGAGAGTGTGTGTGTGAGTGTGTGTGTATATGTGTGTGTGAGAGTGTGTGTGTGAGTGTGTGTGTCAGTGTGTGTCTGTGAGTCTGAGTGTGTGTGTGAGTGTGTGTGACTGTGTGTGTTTGAGAGTGTGTGTGTTTGAGTGTGTGTGAGAGTCTTGTGTGTGAGTGTGTGTGTGTGAGTGTGTGTGAGTCTGAGTGTTTGTGTGAGAGTGTGTGTGACTGTGTGTGAGAGTGTGTGTGTGAGAATGTGTGTCAGAGTGTGTGTGAGAGTGTGTATAAGAGTGTGTATGTGAGAGTGTGTGTGTGTGAGTGTGTGTGTCAGTGTCTGTGTGTGGGTCTGAGTGTGTGTGTGTGAGTGTGTGTGTGTGAGAGAGTGTATGTGTGTAAGAGTGTGTTTGTGTTGAGTGTGTGTGAGAATGTGCATGTGAGAGTGTGTGTGTGAGTGTGTGTGTGCGAGAGTGTGTGTGTGTGAGAGTTTGTGTGTGTATGAGAGTGAGTGTGTGTGAGAGTGTGTGTGTGAGTGTGTGTGAGATAGTGTGTGTATGTGCGTGTGTGAGAGTGTGTGTGTGTGTATGTGTGTGTGTGAGAGTGTGTGTGTGTGTATGTTTGTGTGTGAGAGTGTGTGTGTGTGCATGTATGTGTGTGTGACAGTGTGCGTGTGACAGTGTGTGTGAGAGTGTGTGTGTGTGTGACTGTGTGTGTATGTGTGTGTGAGTGAGTGTGTGTGTGTGTGAGTGTGTGTGTGTATGTTTGTGTGTGAGCGTGTGTGTGAGAGTGTGTGTATGTGTGCGTGTGAAAGTGTGTGTGTTAGTGCGTGTGTGAGTGTGTGCGTGTGTGTGTGTGTGAGTGTGTGTGTGAGTGTGTGTGTGTGTATGTGTGCGTGTGAAAGTGTGTGTGTTAGTGCGTGTGTGTGAGTGTGTGTTTAAGTGTGTGAGTGTGTGCGGGTGTGTGTGTTTAAGTGTGTGAGTGTGTGTGTGAGAGTGGGTGTGTGTGTATGTGGGTTAGTGTGAGTGTGTGTGTGAGAGTGTGTGTGTTAGTGCGTGTGTGTGAGTGTGTGAGTGTGTGTGTGTTTGAGTGTGTGCGTGTGTGTGTTTAAGTGTGTGAGTGTGTGTGTGAGAGTGGGTGTGTGTGTGAGAGAGAGTGTGTGTGTGAGTGTGTGCGTGTGTTAATGTGTGTGTGAGTGTGTGTGTGAGTGTGTATGTGTATGTGTGCATGTGAACGTTTGTGTGTGTGTGCGTGTGTGTGTGTGTGAGTGTGTGTTAGAGTGTGTGTGAGTGTGTGTAAGAGTGTGTGTGTGTGTGAGAGTGTGTGTGTGAGTGTGTGCGTGTGTGTATGTGTGTGTTTGTGTGTGTGTGTGTTTAAGTGTGTGAGTGTGTGCGTGTGTGAGAGTGGGTGTGTGTGTATGTGTGTGTGAGAGAGTGTGTGTGTGAGTGTGTGCGTGTGTGTATGTGTGAGAGTGTGTGTGTGTATGTGTGCGTGTGAAAGTGTGTGTGTTAGTGTGTGTGTGTGTGAGTGTGTGTGTATTAGAGTGTGTGTGTAAGAGTGTGTGTGTGTGACTGTGTATGTGTTGTGCGTGTGTGAGAGTGTGTGTGTGTGAGAGTGTGTGTGTGAGCATGTCTGTTTGAGTGTGTGAGTGTGTGTGTGAGTGTGTGGGTGAGTGTGTGAGTGTGTGTGAGTGTGTGAGTGAGTGTGTGTGAGTGTGTGTGTGTGAGTGTGTGTGTGTTTAAGTGTGTGAGTGTATGCGTTTGTGAGTGTGTGTGTGAGAGTGGGTGTGTGTGTGTATGTGTGTGTGAGAGAGTGTGTGTGTGTGAGTGTGTGTGTGAGTGTGTATGTGAGTGTGTGTCTGTGTGTGAGTCTGAGTGTGTGTGTGAGTGTGTGTATGTGAGTGTATGTGTAAGAGTGTGTCTGTGTGTGTTGTGGGTTAGTGTGAGTGTGAGAGTGTGTGAGAGTGTGTGTGTGTGTGGGAGTGTATGTTTGTGTGTTTGAGTGTGTGAGTGTGCAAGTGCGTGTGAGTGTGTGTGTGCGAGCGCGTGTGTATGTGTGTGTGAGAGTTTGTGTTTGTGTGTGTGTAAATGTGTGTGTGAGTGTGTGTGTATGTGTGCATGTGAAAGTGTGTGTGAGTGTGTGCGTGTGTGTGAGTCTGTGTGTGAGATTGTGTGTGTGAGTGTGTAAGGGTGAGTGCGTGTGTGAGAGTGTGTGTGTGTGAGTGTGTGTGTGAGCGTGTGTGTGTGAGTGTGTGTGTGAGTAGGTGCGTGAGAGTGTGTGAGTGTGTGTGTGAGTGTGTGTATGAGTGTGTGTGAGTGTGTGTGTGTATGTGTGAGTGTGTGTGTGTGTTTGAGTGTGTGTGTGTATGTGTGAGTGTGTGTGTGTGTTTGAGTGCGTGTGAGTGTGTGTGAGTATGTGTGTCTGTGTGTGTGTGAGTCTGAGTGTGTGTGTGAGTGTATGTGTGTGTGAGAGTGTATGTGTGTAAGAGTGTGTGTTTGTGTTGAGTGTGTGTGAGAGTGTGCATGTGAGAGTGTGTGTGTGAGTCTGAGTGTGTGTGTGAGTGTATGTGTGTGTGAGAGTGTATGTGTGTAAGAGTGTGTGTTTGAGTTGAGTGTGTGCGAGAGTGTGCATGTGAGAGTGTGTGTGTGAGTGTGTGTGTGCGAGAATGTGTGTGTGTGAGAGTTTGTGTGTGTGTGTGAGTGTGTGTGAGTGTGTGTGTGTGTGTGTGTGTGAGAATGTGTGTGAGTGTGTGTGTGAGTGTGTGTGTGTGAGTCTGAATGTGTGTGTGAGTGTGTGTGTATGAGAGAGTGTATGTGTGTAAGAGTGTGTGTTTGTGTTGAGTGTGCGTGAGAGTGTGCATGTGAGAGTGTGTGTGTGAGTGTGTGTGTGCGAGAGTGTGTGTGTGAGAGTTTGTGTGTGTATGAGAGTGTGTGTGTGTGTGTGAGTGTGTACGAGAGTGTGTGTGAGAGTGTGTGTGTGAGTGTGTGTGTATATGTGTGTGTGAGAGTGTGTGTGTGAGTGTGTGTGTCAGTGTGTGTCTGTGAGTCTGAGTGTGTGTGTGAGTGTGTGTGACTGTGTGTGTTTGAGAGTGTGTGTGTTTGAGTGTGTGTGAGAGTCTTGTGTGTGAGTGTGTGTGTGTGAGTGTGTGTGAGTCTGAGTGTTTGTGTGAGAGTGTGTGTGACTGTGTGTGAGAGTGTGTGTGTGAGAATGTGTGTCAGAGTGTGTGTGAGAGTGTGTATAAGAGTGTGTATGTGAGAGTGTGTGTGTGTGAGTGTGTGTGTCAGTGTCTGTGTGTGGGTCTGAGTGTGTGTGTGTGAGTGTGTGTGTGTGAGAGAGTGTATGTGTGTAAGAGTGTGTTTGTGTTGAGTGTGTGTGAGAATGTGCATGTGAGAGTGTGTGTGTGAGTGTGTGTGTGCGAGAGTGTGTGTGTGTGAGAGTTTGTGTGTGTATGAGAGTGAGTGTGTGTGAGAGTGTGTGTGTGAGTGTGTGTGAGATAGTGTGTGTATGTGCGTGTGTGAGAGTGTGTGTGTGTGTATGTGCGTGTGTGAGAGTGTGTGTGTGTGTATGTGTGTGTGTGAGAGTGTGTGTGTGTATGTTTGTGTGTGAGAGTGTGTGTGTGTGTGCATGTATGTGTGTGTGACAGTGTGCGTGTGACAGTGTGTGTGAGAGTGTGTGTGAGTGTGTGTGTGTGTGTGACTGTGTGTGTATGTGTGTGTGAGTGAGTGTGTGTGTGTGTGAGTGTGTGTGTGTATGTTTGTGTGTGAGCGTGTGTGTGAGAGTGTGTGTATGTGTGCGTGTGAAAGTGTGTGTGTTAGTGCGTGTGTGAGTGTGTGTGTGTGTTAGAGTGTGTGTGTGAGTGTGTGTCTAAGAGTGTGTGTGTGACTGTGTATGTGAGAGTGTGTGTGTGAGAGTGCGTGTGTGAGAGTGTGTGTGTGAGCGTGTCTGTGTGAGTGTGTGTGTGGGTGTGAGTGTGTGTGTGAAAGTGTGGGTGAGTGTGTGAGTGCGTGTGAGTGTGTGTGTGCGAGCGCGTGTGTGAGTGTGTGTGTTTTTAAGTGTGTGTGTGTGTGTGTGTGTGAGAGTGGGTGTGTGTGTGTATGTGTGTGTGAGAGAGTGTGTGTGTGAGTGTGTGTGTGAGTGTGCATATGTGTGTGAGTCTGAGTGTGTGTGTGAGTGTATGTGTAAGAGTGTGTCTGTGTGTGTTGTTGGTGAGTGTGAGTGTGTGTGAGAG
>NW_028270183.1:12679787-12682287 GCF_037043375.1 Chiloscyllium plagiosum
CATGTGAAAGTTTGTGTGTGTGAGTGTGTGTTAGAGTGTGTGTGTGAGTGTGTGTGTAAGAGTGCGTGTGTGTGAGAGAGTGTGTGTGTGAGTGTGTGCGTGTGTGTATGTGTGTGTTTGAGTGTGTGTGTGTTTAAGTGTGTGAGTGTGTGCGTGTGTGAGAGTGGGTGTGTGTGTATGTGTGTGTGAGAGAGTGTGTGTGTGCGTGTGTGTATGTGTGTGTGTGAGTGTGTGTGAAAGTGTGTGTGTGTATGTGTGTGTATGTGTGCGAAAGTGTGTGTGTTAGTGTGTGTGTGTGTGTGAGTGTGTGTTAGAGTGTGTGTGTAAGAGTGTGTGTGTGACTGTGTATGTGTTGTGCGTGTGTGAGAGTGTGTGTGTGTGTGAGAGAGTGTGTGTGTGAGCGTGTCTGTTTGAGTGTGTGAGTGTGTGCGTGAGTGTGTGTGTGAGAGTGTGGGTGAGTGTGTGTGTGAGTGTGTGTGTGTTTAAGTGTGTGAGTGTGTGAGTTTGTGAATGTGTGTGTGAGAGTGGGTGTGTGTGTGTATGTGTGTGTGAGAGAGTGTGTGTGTGTGTGTGAGTGTGTGTGAGTCTGAGTGTGTGTGTGTGTATTGAGTGTATGTGTAAGAGTGTGTCTGTGTGTGTTGTGGGTTAGTGAGAGTGTGAGTGTGTGTGAGTGTGTGTGTGTGTGTGGGAGTGTGTGTGTATGTGTGTATGTGTGTGTGTTTGAGTGTGTGAGTGTGCGAGTGCGTGTGAGTGTGTGTGTGCGAGCGCGTGTGTATGTGTGCATGTGAAAGTGTGTGTGTGTGAGAGTGTGTGTGTGTGAGTCTGTGTGTGAGATTGTGTAAGGGTGAGTGCGTGTGTGAGAGTGTGTGTGTGAGAGTGTGTGTGTGTGTGAGCATGTGTTGTGTGAGTTTGTGTGTGAGTAGGTGTGTGAGAGTGTGTGAGTGTGTGTGTGTGTGTATGAGTGTGTGTGTGTGTGAGTGTGTGTGTGTGTTTGAGTGCGTGAGTGCGTGTGTGTGTGAGTGTGTGCGAGAGTGTGTGTGTGAGTGTGTGTGTGTGTATGTGTGTGAGTCTGAGTGTGTGTGAGTGTGTGTGTGTGTGTGAGAGTGTATGTGTGTAAGAGTGTGTGTTTGTGTTGAGTGTGTGTGAGAGTGTGTGTGTATGTGTGTGTGTGATAGTGTGTGTGTGAGTGCGTGTGTGAGTATGTGTGTGTGTGAGTGTGTGTGTGTATGTGTGTGTGTGAGTGTGTGTGTGTATGTGTGCGTGTGAAAGTGTGTGTGTTAGTGTGTGTGTGAGTGTGTGTTAGAGTGTGTGTGTAAGAGTGTGTGTGTGACTGTGTATGTGTTGTGCGTGTGTGAGAGTGTGTGTGTGTGTGAGAGTGTGTGTGTGAGCGTGTCTGTTTGAGTGTGTGAGTGTGTGCGTGAGTGTGTGTGTGAGAGTGTGGGTGAGTGTGTGAGTGTGTGTGTGTGAGTGTGTGTGTGTTTAAGTGTGTGAGTGTGTGTGTTTGTGAGTGTGTGTGTGAGAGCGGGTGTGTGTGTGTGTATGTGTGTGTGAGAGTGTGTGTGTCTGAGTGTGTGTGTGTGTCTGTGTGTGTTGTGGGTTAGTGAGAGTGTGAGTGTGTGTGAGTGTGTGTGTGTGTGGGAGTGTGTGTGTATGTGTGTATGTGTGTGTGTTTGAGTGTGTGAGTGTGCGAGTGCGTGTGAGTGTGTGTGTGCGAGCGCGTGTGTATGTGTGCATGTGAAAGTGTGTGTGTGTGAGAGTGTGTGTGTGAGAGAGTGTGTGTGTTTGAGTGTGTGTGTGAGCATGTGTGTGTGAGTTTGTGTGTGAGTAGGTGTGTGAGAGTGTGTGTGAGAGTGTGTGAGTGTGTGTGTGTGTGTATGAGTGTGTGTGAGTGTGTGTGTGTGTGTGAGTGTGTGTGTGTGTTTGAGTGCGTGAGTGCGTATGTGTGTGAGTGTGTGCGAGAGTGTGTGTGTGAGTGTGTGTGTGTATGTGTGTGAGTCTGAGTGTGTGTGTGAGTGTGTGTGTGTGAGAGAGTGTATGTGTGTAAGAGTGTGTGTTTGTGTTGAGTGTGTGTGAGAGTGTGTGTGTATGTGTGTGTGTGACAGTGTGTGTGTGAGCGTGTGTGTGAGTGCGTGTGTGAGTATGTGTGTGTGTGAGAGTGTGTGTGTGTATGTGTGTGTGTATGTGTGTGAGAGAGTGTGTGTGTGAGTGTGTGTGTGAGAGTGTGTCTGTGAGACTGTGTGTGTGAGTGTGTGTGTGTTTTTGAGTGTGTGTGAGTGCGTGTGTGTGTGTGAGAGTGTGTGTGAGTGTGTGTGTGAGAGTGTATGTGTGTGTGAGAGTGTGTGTGTGAGTGTGTGTGTGTGAGAGTGTGTGTGTCTGTGAGACTGTGAGTGTGTGAGAGTGTGTGTATGTGTTTTTGAGTGTGTGTGTGAGTGTGTGTGGGTGTGTGTGTATGTGTGAGAGTGTGTGTGTGTGAGAGTGTGTGTGTGTATGTGTGTGAGAG